>NC_028355.1:36356011-36363405 GCF_000741045.1 Vigna radiata var. radiata | reverse complement strand
TCCTTTCTACAAAATAAAATTAAAAAATAATGTTTTAAAGATTTAAGCACGTGTGTGATCGCACGCATCGTCCTCGTGCTAAGAACTTTTTTCCTTTTTATATAAAAAAAAAATACAAATTTCTCTAACAAATTTTTCAACTAACTTCTGAAAGAACTACGTAACCTTAATTTCTCAGTATGACTGAGAATACGTAGGAGCAAGGTTAATCCTTGTCGGGCCCAAAAAACTAAAAAATATTTTGGTTTTTTTTATATCGTTGTTCTTGGGATAGTTAAACATTTTGCAAACCACATCTTTATTCGCGCATTTAATTAAAGGTACTGTCTTCGGGCAGGCGTTGTAGGGTGCTAACACCTTCCTTACGCGTAACCGACTCCCGAACCCAATCTTTGGTTTTCGTAGACCGTGTCTTCTCTTTATGGTTTTTTCCATAGTTTTCCAGAATAAACTATGGTGGCGACTCCAAAATAATTTTTCAAATAATTTTCTTTTTTGGATCGTCGTCGTCCCGTCGCGATTTTCCGGTTGCGACAGATGGCGACTCCACTGGGGATATGTGAGAGTCAGGCCATTTAATTAGATGCACGAATTTGATGTGGTTTTGCTTTGTGTTTTTCTTTCCCTTTTCTTTATCTATGCTTGGTATTTGGAATAACTGCATGTGAATTGTTGGATATTGAACCCTAAGGTAGAAAACATGTTATATCTGCCTGGGAATCTTCTGGTTGTTTTGCAGGTGAGGGTTTGGGTGCATTACATTCTCCCTTCACACACACACATATTATGCATCTATTGAGTGGGGCCCTATACCCGGGTCTGAGCGTAACTTAGAACTAGAGGAGTTGTGTAGCGGTGTCACTCTGGGATGTACTTCCTGTTTGGCTATCGTGAGAACTCCAGCTAGAGTCTGTTATCTTCACTTGTGTCTCCTCATCTAGTTGATTACTCGACTGTTGTGGAGATGCTTGAAGGGGGCCATAGCTCTAGTGACCTTTGACCTTTAGGCTAAGGGAACTATCCTAGTGAGAATGCATATACTCGACCTTAAATCTAAAATGTTGAACCTTCTCTAGGGCACAAAGGGAGATTTGTGTATCCTTATAACCCTCACTTTTGTTTAATAAAATCAAGCACCTTGTACATATCACTGCATTCTTTCTTTGTTGCTCATGTTTTTATGGTCTTGTCAAAATTTTGTGAGTTCTAGTCAAGAAATTATAAAGTCGTGATTATGGTAAAAATGGAAATTAACATGGAATTTTGAGTCAAGGGGATATTCGAGTTCAGACATTTTGAAGAAAAGCATACACATTGAGGCCAAGTGAAGCAGTATCAATCCCTTGAAATAACCCTGAAAGACGCGTTCAAGAACAGGTATAAGATTTTTGTCAAGCTTGTCAGAATGGAAGAATTTGGGCATATCTTAAATGCTTTCCTTGAGGGCACAACTCCATACAACTACCCTAGGCAGTATACCTCTATCTTGCAGTTAGTGAAAATTGCAAAAGTACACCCTTAAAGGTGGAGAGTGAATCCATATTTACAATAAGGGGTCTCACTCAAGGATGTCTAGAGTGGTTCTTGTATTGATTAATCAAGTATGAAGGGTGGGAAACATTCGTGAATGTACTAACTCTGAGAATCCATTCACTATTGGCGTAGTTGAAACTTATAGACCCTCGGTCAATGTTGTGAGCCAAGGAGAAGGAAGATGTTACGTTGTTTACCGGTGTCGTATGTGTGCTTCATTTCTCGCATGAGTAAGGGCGCTTTGAATGCCACATGTCCCTTAGAAACTACTGCGATCAAACTAAAGATGAAAGGGGCAAATGAATGAACGCAACTCTATGCAGGCTCAGAAAAGGAAAAGTTTAAATGGCATGTCTCTTGGCAGCAAATGTCATGTATCACACGTCGTTGCGAGAATTACCCTAATGTCCCCCTCATGGGTATCCATTGTTGTGTATGTGTTAACAAAAAAAAAATATAGAAAAAAAAAGCAAAAGAAAAAAATGAAAAAGAAAAAACAAAGAAAAAAGAGAAAAAAAAAACAATTTGGGTATCCTGTGAGAGGGTTGTCAACACCTGCATCTCTTACCACATTGCAGATATTCTGAAGAAGAGACCTTTACTGAAATGCTTCATGCTAGGGTCACTTGGGGCAATGTTGTTCGTTTATTTATTGAGAGGCCCGAGATCATGGACTATTGGTGAAAGATTCCCTTAGCCAATTTGATCTAGAAGAGGGTTAAGACAATCAAGTTGTCATTCAAGTTAATTTCTCTTTACCTAAACTGCGAGAAACAAGTTCATAATGCTAAGCAGCGGGTGAGAGCAGTAGTGGCAAAATTGAAGGAGGAACGACGTCGTCGAGCTAAAAAAAGAAGGCATTAAAAGCTGGTGATTCAGAAGAAATAGTATGTTGTTGAACAAAGGGCGAGCTACAGAGTTCGAAGAGAGGCCTAAGATCATGGACCATTAACGAAAGATTTCCTTTAGCCAGATTGATCACAAAGAGGGTTAGTACAGTCAAGTTGCCCTTCAAGTTAATTTCTCCTGACCCAAATTGTAAAAAACAATTTCACGATGCTGAGCAGCATGTGAAAGCAATAGTGGCAAAAAAAAATTGGAGGAAAGAATGTTGGCATCGAGCTAAAAAGGAGACATCAAAAGTTGACAATTCAAATGAAGGAACATGTTGTTGAACAAGGGCGAATTGAAAGTGAAACCTCTCACAACTAGCTTCCCTTACCAATGAAGCCATTGAAAACGTTCCTAAGTCATTAGCCGAGGCTGAGTTTGCATTGCCGATATTTTAACCTGCTTAAGGGGATTGAAACATTCCTCATTTGTTGCAAGAAATCAATGAAAAATCTGATGGTTAAGGCCCCAGGGTAGTTGACCAAGACTTCATATGCCTCACATTTTGAAAACTTCTGAATGATGGGTTATCCTATTGACTCAGTCTTGTGTTAATTTCCAAATTATACCGGGGTAATCTTTGCATGGCTTTATAATTTCTGACTAGAGCATTTGAACTACATGGTCTTCTCTTTTTTTTTCTTTTCATTTTTTATTTTCTTAATTTGTTTCATCTAATAAAATTTAAAAAGAAAAATCCAAGATACCCTAAAGGACTCGAACCAGTTACTAAATCTTGGAGAACCAAGGAGAAGTTCAAGAAGGGATGAAAAGTTGATATCCAACAATTGAAGGGGCAAATGAGCCAAGCCTTAGAGGCCCTNAATGCCTTATAGGGAACTGAAGATTCCTGTGCACCTCAGCCTCAANACAAAGTTCAAGAAGCCCAAAATTTCCCTTACATGGTCTTCCCCTAAATTACACTTCACCCTCAAGAGCGTACTTGGGGCAAGTTCACACTCGAAAGGTAGAAGGTAATGAAGTTGAAGTGGAAAATAAGCTTGGGGCAACCACTTTCATGGTCCCTAGGAAAATGCTTTAATCAAGTATTGTGAGCATGACGATGACAAGGCAATCTGAGTTGAAATATTCTTTCCGTGTTTGCACACAGTGGATGTTGAGGTTGACAGGAGTAAATTTGAAATGCTAAAATAGGATGACAGCCATAAAAGGTGAATGAAGCGTTAAGTCTGAAAATGTTGCAAGACTTGCTTAACCCCGGATCTGATGATACATTCAAAAGTTTAAATTTTCCAAAGGTGAGAAATATAAAGGGACCATTTATCTCATGGCGTATGGGAAGAAAATGGTCGTTCATGCATGTGATGAAAGGTTGCTAATTCATTCCTTCCAAGGTAGATTGTCTGACAGGCCACTAAACTGAGGCTATCATCTTGAACATTCGCGCATCCAGTCTTGGGAGGATCTGGTGGGTGCTTTCTTGAAGCATTTCGAATATAACACGAATGTGGCATCTCATAGATTACAACTACAGGGTATGGTGAAAAAGGACTCAAAATCATTCAAAGAGTATACCCAAAGGTGGGATGTTGCTCAAGGGAAGTTTATTATGAGTGATAATGAGATGGTTGACACATTCCTAAATACTCTGCGATCACCCTTCTATGAGATCATGATGAGCAGTGTTCCTCAAACTTTGTAGACCTGAGGATACTTGAAGAAAGAATTGAAGTTAGTGTGAGGATTGGAACGGTCACGCAAGGTCATACCATGATAGCAAATATGAACAAGTCGGGTTTAAGCTTGCGAAGAGAAGAAAGCAAAGAGTTTAATCACCTCCTATCGCTTAAATCCCATTAGCCTACCCTTCACTTGAAACAATTGCAAGACAAATGGGATACTTGATCCAAACTTAACTCTCACTAAGTTGTTGGGCAGGAAAATGTTTGATCAAGAGAAAAGGCTGCGAGCTTCACTCCTATACATATGACTTAAGCAACGTTGCTTCCAAGTCTGCTTCAAAAAGGCCTTGTCTCTAATTGTTACATGAAGCCTTTAGACCCTCAATACTTCAAGACTCACGATACGAAAGGTATTTACCATGAAGGGGCTATCGTCATTACACCAAAAGTGTTTGTTGTCAAGCGCAAAGACAAGTTTTGATCGATTCAGAATTATTAAAGTGTAAAGAAAGTCAACCCAACACTGAGGCAAGGCTTGAGAACATCTCTACAAATCCCATGAAGCAATGAAGTGGGTTTCAAGACCACATTTTGAAAGCATAAGTCATTGTACAAGCGAATTTGATGTTGCGAAGTGTCATGCTATTGGGGAAGTATGCTTATTGGTATCACATCCTCATCCATGATCTTTAATGTGAACAATTACTACAGGGTTTCTCCAAGTAGTGCTGGAAATCGAGTCCTGAAAGGGTATTAAAAAAACAAAACAAAATTGAAAAATGATGGCGATCTTGAGTCATTTGTCTTTCTTGCAAATCTTCAAACTCTTGTTTTTGGAAAATAGCAAAAAAAATGAATGATAAAAAAATGGCAATAAAAACAAAAGTTGTAGTGTCAGACTTTTCCGAGGTCAAATGTTAAATCAAAAAATAACAATTTTGACGTTTCTTGCAAGGCGTTTGTACACATGCCGCTTGAAAACATCCGCCCTTCACTTTTCCAAAATAAAGGATTTCCCCTCAACAATCGTCGTTGCCCTCAATAACAAAGTAAACCTTTTCACTAGGGCAGATTGACTTGGCCAAAATTTTCCTCGCTTGCGCTAGTAGGGTGATCCCCGAATCCATTGAGACAAAGTAACAAAAAAAAAAAAACTTTCAAAAAGAGAATAAGTCCACTAGATTGAAAACCTGAAAGGGCAATCTAGTAAGGAAAAAGCAAGAAACAAAAAGAAAAAAAAACGACTCATGTTGAGGTCATCCAGTCGCAAAATTAATCTTTTGAAAATAAGACAATCAGAGTTCAAAATGATGTGTGGCCTTCTTGACTTTATATAAAAAGCAAAAACTATATATCCTTTGTCACCCCATTTGAGCCAAAAATAAATTCTTTTTCAAAATCATCCCCAAGCAAGGGTTGTCATCAGGTAGGAGTCAACTCATGTCGCAAATAAGAGCACTCAATGATCAAACGAAGAGAATTCATCAAGAAGAGTGAATAACAAACAAAAGAAAAACAAAAAGAAGAGTAAAAAAAAAAATCACAAAGTGATGATGAGCAAAAAGAATGAAAAACGAAGTTCAAGGAAACACCAAGTGCTCAAAAAGTCCAATAGTTGATGCAATATCTAGATGATAACCCTTGCTTCAAAAAAAATAATATAACCAACAAACATTCATTTGGGCCTTTATACCCTTTCTTCCAAAACCTTTTAGCCCCTAGCCACGTTACAAGCTTAATAAAGTCCACACAGATTGGATAATGTTTGCTAAAGTTTTCATGAAGCTTAATTTTGCGATAAGGGGAAATGATTTTCAATGTGTCAAAAAAAAAAGAAAAAAAAAAGAAAAAAGAAAAGAAAAAAAAGAAGAAAAAGTAATGTCTCGGGAAGAGGGGATCACCTTGCCATCTAACCAGGAGCATGCAAAAGAAAAATCAAACTAATTTGGGGACATCCTTTTAGCCGATCCTTTTCATGTCCACTACCTCTTCCAAACTGAACCCCTTGCCGAAAAAAAATTGGGGCAACTTTGTAAACCTCACACGAATTTTTCATCAACCCATACCACGATAAAAAAACTGGGGCAGCTTTGTAAGTCTCACACAAAATTTCATCAATCCATAATCCCATGACTGGTCCCAGTCTTGACACTCACATATTACGTCTCCTTTGAGGATTGAAGTACCCATGTGCTGGTCCCAGTCTTCCAAACCATTCCAAATGACTCGCATTCTCTTCAAAATCATCCTTTTGCCTATGAATTCAAGCATGTGGGCACTGATGTCAAGAAAGAACAAGTCAAACATATAATCATATCTAGCATTAGACCTCAGATGCATGACATTACTCAGATTTCACAAAATCATTGAAATAAAGACCAGTTTGATGATTGCAAGTAAGATGACTGACTCAAGCAAAAAGAAATGCAAAATAAAGCAAATGTTTTTTCATCAATTCAAAAAGAAAGTTTTTCGGATCGAAACCCTCTTCATTCATATGAATGGTGGTCGAGTCCTTCTTCAAAAATAAAAAATGACATGCAAATGTTCTTTTTCAAGTGATTTTGTTTCTTGCCGATCATGTTTTTCTCTCATATTGGAGTTTTGACACAACCTGATCCTGCATCAAAATTTTGACACTTTGTCATGAAAGGTTTCAACTCCTTGCTGCTTTTCAGAAATCAAGATTTTGTCGAAATTCACAAAAAATACAAATTTCAAAATTTCAAAAGCCCAGTTTCATCTGGCCATTTCAAAATTTCAAAAGCCCAGTTTTGTCTGACACCCAAAGCCCAGCTCACCTGGCACCTCAAACTCAAGTTTTTCTCTTTGTTTCGGCCCTCTACGTGGCAATGGTCAGATTTAAATTCCTGTTCTGTGAGTTTGGCCCTCTGCGAGGCAATGGTCAAATCCAGGTTTTTGTTTTCTGTTATCGACACTCTGCGTGGCAATGGTCAGATTTAAATTTTTGTTCTGTGAGTTTGGCCCTCTGCGAGGCAATGGTCAAATACAGGTTTTTGTTTTCTGTTATCGACCCTCTGCGTGGCAATGTTCAGATTTAAATTTTTGTTCTGTGAGTTTGGTCCTCTACGAGGCAATGGTCAAATCCAGGTTTTTGTTTTCTGTTATCGACCCTCTGCGTGGCAATGGTCGGATTTAAATTTCTGTTCTACGAGTTTGGCCCTCTGCGAGGCAATGGTCAAATCCAGGTTTTAGTTTTCTGTTATCGACCCTCTGCGTGGCAATGGTCGGATTTAAATTTCTGTTCTGCGAGTTTGGCCCTCTGCGAGGCAATGGTCAAATCCAGGTTTTAGTTTTCTGTTATCG
>NC_028355.1:36346581-36353186 GCF_000741045.1 Vigna radiata var. radiata | reverse complement strand
GCACGCATCGTCCTTGTGCTAGAAAATCCTTTCCTTTCTACAAAATAAAATTAAAAATATTATTTTAAGGGTTCTAGCGCATGTGTGATCGCACGTATCGCCCTTGTGCTAGAAAATCCTTTCCTTTCTACAAAATAAAATTAAAAAATAATGTTTTAAAGATTTAAGCACGTGTGATCGCACGCATCGTCCTCGTGCTAAGAACTTTTTTCCTTTTTATATATATAAAAAAACAAAATACAAATTTCTCAAACAAATTTTTCAACTAACTTCTGAAAGAACTACGTACCCTGATTTCTCAGTATGATTGAGAATACGTAGGAGCAAGGTCAATCCTTGTCGGGCCCAAAAAACTAAAAAATATTTTGGTTTTTTTTTTATATCGTTGTTCTTGGGATAGTTAAACATTTTGCAAACCACATCTTTATTCGCGCATTTAATTAAAGGTACTGTCTTCGGGCAGGCGTTGTAGGGTGCTAACACCTTCCTTACGCGTAACCGACTCCCGAACCCAATCTTTGGTTTTCGTAGACCGTGTCTTCTCTTTATGGTTTTTTCCATAGTTTTCCAGAATAAACTATGGTGGCGACTCCAAATCATTTTTTCAAATTGTTTTCTTTTTGGATCGTCATCCCGTCGCGATTCTGGTTGCGACACACAACTTCTTCAAATTTTATATCTTTTGAACCTGTTAACAAACTTGTTATATTTACCTCATCAGTAGAGTTATCCGAGCTCTTGCTAGTCATATCTTGCTGCAAACAGCTTTTTTGTAAGATCTTCAGTTGTAATTCATATAACCGGTTTTTCTTCGCTTTTACTTTGGTTGTTAGACGACCATGCTTGTCCTTTAAATACAATACCTGGTCTTTCATAAAAATAGAATTAACTTTTTCAATTATCTGACTCGTCCTTAAAATATTGCTCTTTAACTCAGGAACATAGTAAACGTCCCTAATCTCTCGAACTCGTCCATCTTTCTGCATATGTCGGATTGTTCCATGCTCCTTCACGACCACCTTGGAATCATCTCCGATAGACATAAATTCGGCCTCCACCTTGGTGAGTTTATCAAAGAAACTCTCATTTCCACACATGTGATTACTTGCTCCAGTATCTAAATAACATTCTGAGTTGGTAGAAATCTTCTCAGCCTTTGACTTTAAGCATGGTCCAACATCCCAATTCTCCACCTTCGACTTTAAGATCTTTGACGTCAACAAAATTCACATCTCTTCTTCATCTTCTTCTTTTTTCTGTAAGAAGGTTTCTCTCACTTTTCTTCTCGACTCGACAATATTTAATAATATGGCTGAGCTTACCACAATTGTAGCACTTCCTTGATCTACATTCATATCCATAGTGGCCATGCTTGCCACACTTAAAACATTCCACTTTTGAATTATCTCCCCAGCCTTTTCCTTGTCCTTGGTCATGCCAATATTGTTGACTGGTTCTCTCTTCATTGCCTCTACCATGTCCACCTCTTCCTTGTCCTCGGCCTCCTCATCCTCTACCGCCAAGATCTCGGCTCTGAGTAATTTGAGATTTATTCGAGTCAAACAGTACCTGTAGTGTTTGATCGTCAGGTTTAAGCTGATCATCCCAACTCCTTCTCCTTTGTTCGTGGGCTTCTAATAACCAGCAAGTTCATCCATTGTGAGAACCGACAAGTCCTTCGATTCTTCGATGGCGACATGATACTTTCAAAATCTTTTGTAAGAGTTCTCAAAATTTTTCCCACAACCCGACTAGATGACATTTGTTCTCCATTCCTACCGAGTTGGTTGGCCACCTTCTCCACCCGAGTTATCACTCGTTTATATACTCTTTGGGCTTCATCTTCAACTGTTCAAACTCTCCTCTAAGAGCTTGTATTCAGACTTGTTTAACACGGTTGTCACCTTTATACGCAACCTCCAATATCTTTCAGGCTTCCTTTACTGATTTGACATTCGCTATTTTTTAGAATCTCGACTCATCTGCTGCATTGTAGAGAAAATACAATGCTGACCCATCTCTTGCACGTGTTTTCTTCAATGTTGTTATATGTGCCACTGTCTGATCTTCGTCCGCATCAGGCTCAACGTATCCTTCTTCTACCATATCCCACTCTTGGGATCTTAATAACGCCTTCATCTGTAGGCATCAACTGTCATAATTGATTTTTCTCGTCAATTATGGCACACTCATACCATTGACAACCTTTGCCATCTCTCACAGAAAAACAAACACTCACTTTTCCCTTTACATGACTCTCCCCTTCTCTTTTTTTTTCTCTCTTGGTACTCATAACATAAAGCTTCGATACCACTTTGTTAAATAAACTACACTCAAACGTATTGCATTTTGCAAAAGAATTGAACCTTGTGCCACAAATATTTCTCTCTCTCTCTTACTCTGATGAACAAATATGCTCTGCTCCACTCTAATATATTTTCTTGATAAATTGTGAGAATACTTCTTCATTCATATAAAATGGCTTTAAATAGCGGCAAACATAACAAGAAGGCAATAGACCTTTTCAAAATAACAATAACAACTTCAAATAAAATACTATATAATATCTATTCTTATTTTCAAACATTGCGTAAAACGTCAACAATAAATCTTAATATTTTTAAGTTTATTCAACAAAAATTAGTGGTGGAATGTCACTTGGGGAGAGAATGATCCTGAAAAAGAATTTCCAAAAAGTAAAGATTAGGTCAAGAAAAGGAGACATAGAGAATGGTCAGATAAAAAGAGTGCAGAGAGAAAAATCATACCACACACGTCTCACTTAATGAATCCCTTCTTCAATTTTATGCTCTTTCTCTTCATACGTGCACTTTAACATAAGTCATTATTCTTTGCATTGCTTGCCACATGGCTATCACAGTTACCCAATTCTTCCACGCGTGTTACACACAACAAGTTTAATAAAATAAAGGTGCAATGAGATTTAATTAATCTAAGCTATTAATAATTCAATTATTATATCATTTAGATAGCTCAATTGATTAAGATGATCCAACATAATGTGATATGTAGTATAAAAAAATTATAATAAAAATTTACCTTTTGTATATGAAAATTTTAAATACAGAACCCATCAAATTTTTTCACTAAATTTTCACTCATCTTCCTTATATATGAATCTCTTTTTTAATCCTCGTAACTTTTACATACATCCATGAGAAAAGAACGATGCAAACAAGTATCAATAAAAATAATTTTGACAAGTAAATCAAAAATGTATTTTTCATTTATTGATATCAATAAAAAGAATCTAGTCTACACAATCTTAACGTTGAAATCTTAACTATCATTTATATACATACATATATATATACATACATATATATATACATATATATATATATATATATATATATATATATAAGTTCTGACTTACCTTATCTAAAACTATTTATTGATATTGATTAGAATAAACTTAAAATAACATATGTTAGAAAAAAAAAAAAACATGACATCAATAGAAACAACATTATTATGTTGACTACGAAATTCCTTACTAGCGTTAGTTGAAAAATAACTATAATATGACATCAACAATAAAATAACATTGGCCAAAAAAATGTATATGATTAAGTTTGTTTAAAAAGTAACTTTCAACGAAATTTATTAAAGACAGTTGAGGTCATAACATTAAAACACGATTAAACTAACAATGTCTCAACCTTATTTGATTTTTTCTAATCAAAGTCGAGCTATATATGAAATTCAAATAGAAGAGATATAAATTTGAGAATATAAAAAAAAAAAAAAAATCAAATTCTTACTTTTTATGTGGAATTTAAAAGTTTTCAATTTTAAGTAATTTAATCACTTTCGAATAATCTCCCAGTTTCAATTTCTTTTGAAACTCTTTAAAGGCATAAATCAACCTTAAAATCTTGGATAGCTGCTTTAGATTTGAGAGTCTAGGATTGTTATTGTACACATGTATCAAGAAGAAGGTCCATTCTTTGTTGAGAATTTTTGAGAGATTTTGCATATGAAATATGAGAGATATGAGATATACGAGAAATATAATAGATATGTTGTATGGATAAACATACAAGAAAAACAAAATAGAATAATGGAAAATCATTTGTTTATGAATGCAAAAAGTAAAGACACGAAAGGAAAATGTCTCAAGAACAAAGCCAATAAAACTCATTGAATAAGAAAAGGAAAAATGTGATGGCATCATAGAAGGACTTAGATACATAACAACACTAGAAGTTAGAATGAGGAGCAAGCCAATACAAGTCTTATGATGGATGCAGACTTTGGTGTAACATCTTAACTTGACTACTAAATGAGAAACATTAATTAATCATGTAACAAAAATATAACGTAAAATGGATCAAACAAGGGGATAATAACTCTAAATTGCAAGTGGATATCACTTAAGAGTGAAATTAAAGGGTTGGAAATACAAGGTAAGGGAAAGATGATCAAAGATATATAAGAAGCTGTGAAAGATTTTTATTGGGAAAGATTGATGGCAACACTATATCTTGGAGTTAGGTTGGATAGTTGTTAGGCCCATAATTATTACTGATGAAGAACATTGAGAGGGAAGAATTATCAAAAAGAATCCGAAGGAAACCCACATACCTCAATAACTACGTGACTGAGTGATGAGTTGGTAGTGTTTAGGCTTCTAGAAGGATTCAGTCACACCTTGGGATCCTAACAAACTTTATTCCTTTGTCCTTTTACATTTTGCATAGCATGTATGCTGTTATAAAAGCGTATCATAATAATTGGAATAGTAGTGCATATATAACTAAATTTTGATTTCCTCCAAAAACTCTGTTATTCTCTCTCTTTTTGTGGTGGTTTCTTTCAATAGTATTCATTTCCGACAATTTTTGAGGATGATAATATGTTGACTAATTGTTTTGATGAAACCAAAATTAAGGATTTTAGTTTTACCTTCATTAAGAAATTTTGGAACACCTTTAAGAAAGATATCACACACATGTAGTAGAACATTTTTCTAAATTTTGAAACATTTTAGGGAATAGATAAGTTGAATTAAGGAATGTTTAGAAACTGCTACCATCGCAGATTTAGTATAGCCTAACAAAACAATTCAACCCTACAAGAGAATTGAGACAAAGGAACCTATTACACATTTTCTGTTCTTAATAATGACACAAGGCCTACCAGGAATGATAAATCAAGCTGCTATGACAAAACTATATATAGGGATAGAAGTAGGGGAAAATAAGGTTATGGTTAACCTTATACAATTTGCAGATGACACTTTGTGTGTAAAACAAACGCCCAAAATGTTTTAGTCATTAAAAGCATACTTAGGTGCTTTCAGATCCTTTAGGACTTTAGTTAATTTCCATAAAAGCAAAATTGGAGCCTTAGGTATGGATAAAAATGACATATTTTAAATTGTAATACAATGGAAAATTTAAGGAGAAGATAATCAAAATTATCACAAACATCGTGTCCTTTATGTAGGTTGATGGAACAAAACACAAACCATTTATTCTTAACGTGTAATATTGTAAACAGAGTGAGACTTGTGTAATAAATGGGTGGGTATATGTTTAGTTCAACATAATCATTTAGATATGCATTTCCTTTGAATTTCTATTATTTGGAACATATGGAATCATGGGAATAAGATTGTATTTAGACAAAAAAAAATGAATCCAAAGAAAATTTTTACTTTGGCACAATTACATGTTGGAGAGTAATACTCTGACACGCGAAAGAGGAAAAAACATTCATATAACACGTAAAAGTAATAATATTTAAATTATAATTATATTATTTTTTAATTTAAAACCATAATTATATTATTATATTATTAAACATCATGTTAAATGAATGTGTTTTTTTAGGCGTGTCAAACAAACTTTTTTTTTTTACATGTTTGGCATGGATGAAATATAAACACTTCAATATTTTTTTTTCCTCTTATAATGATTAGAATTTATGCCTTATTGAGTACATCAAATCTATAACCTAGTATCCTCTACTCATTCTAATGTGGAGGAAGTCAATGTTCTAACCAAATCAGACTTTATTGTCTATAAGTCTTTATTGTTTTTTACATATCATTATAGAGGTGGATTCACTGTAAGTGATGTTTTGTAACAAAGGTAGTAAAAGTAAATGTGATTCTCTTAAGTACAATTGTTACATCTTTGTTAGGAACAACAAATTTGTAAAAAGGTTGAGACACCCCTAGTGTTTCATGTATATATAAATATTCTTTGCTGATAAAATAAATCCACATTCTTGAAAACGATTCGAAATTTTCATCTTACGAAGAAAAACAAGAAATTACACATTTGGAATTTTCTTTGAAAATATAACTCCATATATTTAAAGCAATATTTAATGTCAAAATAGAAATTAAAAAATTTCTAGTTTGATAGTGTAACACCCCAGCAACTTACAGGGACTGTTGACTGCCCCCACAAATCACCACGAGACTTTCCAGTGTGCTTTGTCCTCACTCGCACACTTTCCGGGAAAACTTCCCGGAAGGTCACCCGGGACCAGAATTACTCCAGGCTAAGCACGCTTAACCATGGAGTTCTTAAGGGTTAGGCTACCGAAAAGTAAATGCATTTTGGTGATAT
>NC_028355.1:36341517-36346161 GCF_000741045.1 Vigna radiata var. radiata | reverse complement strand
GGCTAAGCACGCTTAACCATGGAGTTCTTAAGGGTTAGGCTACCGAAAAGTAAATGCATTTTGGTGATATGAGTAGCCAAATCAATTCCTTTAAGTTGGTGGTATGTAAGACATATCACCAAAATGAATTTACTTTTCGGTAGCCTAACCCATAAGAACTCCATGGTTAAGCGTGCTTAGCCTGGAGTAATTCTGGGATGGGTGACCTTCTGGGAAGTTTTCCCGGAAAGTGTGCGAGTGAGGACAAAGCACACTAGAAAGTCTCGTGGTGATTTGTGGGGGCAGTCAACAGTCCCTGTAAGTTGCCGGGATGTTACAGATAGTTAGAAGGTTTTTTTGTGAACAAATTAGTATAATCAAACATAAGGGATCTACGATACATGGTGACAAAAGTTTTGAGAATTAATTACAAGTCTTGAAAATGAAAAATAATTGCATATATACATTTATCGCTCGATAAGTTTGAAAGAATAAGCTCAATAAATAAACAAAGTACTTAAAGACAAATAAATTTCTTTGTGTTATTTATTCTTGTCCCTAATATGGTTGAATTTTGTTTTCAAAGTTTCAACATTTTTTCCCTATTAAAGCAACATTTTGTAAGACATAGGAAACATAAATATGTTGAAAAGGTGGTAGTCATCGACGTCACTTTTTAAACCAATAAGTATAGCATAAATGGTTAAAATTTCTTGTTATGGGTTGATAGTCATATGATTCATTTTTGTTAAGCAATCCATGAGAAGGAGTTTTAACCATCTATGTTACAATTTGCTTGTGTAATACTTATCTTTTATTATTTTAAATAATGATCCTATAACCACTACCTTTTTTAGATATTTATTTATTTATCTTAGGTCATACACATGCCTTTAACATAGGACTTCAACGTATGTGTACACCTATAGTAGTGTTTCTGCTCTGCAAAGACATAAAATAAAAGGTTATCATCCTACTACTCACAAGGTTAGTCCATTTTCATGCCTAAGACCAATAGTACAATGGTTAGGACCTCATACGACTCTTATTACATAACTTATTCTACTTTATTTGAGTGTGAATAGTTATTAAAGTTTAGGATACCTCCTTTATGACCCCATATGTCAATGCATACGCTAATAATATCAACATGAAGAATTTTTCCTTGAAATTCCTTCAACAAACATCATTACACATACACGCAACAATATCATCATCTCAATAAAACGCTATAATATTCATAAACATACATAAAGTCCATTTAAGTAAATCACAAATAGTCGAATAGGAAAATAAATCCAACATACAAATTGACACTTAAAGGTGACGCTTAATGCCAAACCTTTTGTAAAAGGTGGCACTCAACAATAGCCATAGTGCTTAATCTCTTGGAGCTAAAATGATCCAGACTTGTAGTATAAAAATGGGGCTCAATGGCATCATGATGTTGCTTAGCACCAAACCATTCACAAAAATGGGTTCCCAATGGTACTTTTTAGCGCTCAACGTCTTGAAGCTAAAATGGTCCCAGACGAAGCTGATGCTCAACACCACCATAACACCACTTAACGCTATATCAGTTGACAACAAACACATTTTGTGATTTTAAGTGAACTTGAATCTAATCAATTGCTAAAATTGGTACTCCTTTCTTAGTAAGTTACTTTAAAACAATTTTTACACATTAAAACTTATACCAATTTCTTCAATTGCTCATATCCTAAGTTCTCTCTGTTACACTACCCAAGCAACAATCAAACATGAATAATTCCTCAAAATTCGTACAATTCAATTTAAGCATACACACTAATCAAAGTCAATCAACATGCAAAAACATCAGATTTATCAAACTCACACACTAAAGCAACTAGCTTCCTTTGCCTTGAAAAAGTTGATAAACTAATCCTAAAGATCCAGGACGCCTCTTAACTCACGTATTATTCCTTTTCTACACCGAGAGACAACATCAGAATGATTTGACTATACCAACAAAAACATTGATCAACAAAGATTCAAGAAGCACAATACAAGAACACATGTGAGCATGAAAAACCCTACATGCAACCAGATGAAACAAAGAAGATGAGGAAAAGGAGTTGAAATCTAACTTATGCAAACGGAGAAACTAATTTGTTCAAATTAAAGAATTCATTATAAGAATCAATCTTACTGTCTAAGTTCATCAGACGAGTAAAAAGAAAAAAATCTTAAAAAGAAATTAAAGAATCTTAGACAAATGATTTTTAAAAATAATATATTTTAAAATAATAAAACTCTCCATAACAAAATTTAAGACTAATAGGTAACACTTTTTATTTACAAGGAAAGAAATATCACATCTTAAAACTTCTTTTGTAATGAAAAAAAAATAAAAATAAAATAAAAATAGAGGAGATAAAATATTCTGTTATCTAGCACCTTGAATACAAGAGAAATAGCCAACTAAGTTACCGTTAACTCCTAAATAAAGCGTGACAACTTTGAAAATCATATTCATTAAGAAAAACAATCTTATTAACAATAATAAGTAATCTATAATAAGATTTGAATATGATTTAAATCTAAAATTCGCTAAATAATAGATCTAAAATTATAGCTCCATTAAACTTTGAAATAAAAGAGACAACAATAAAATTTATCCCAATAAGAATCCAATTATAAAGAAAGGGTTCTCGAACAGCTTTACAAACATCATTATCAATTATATTCCAACAAAAATGATAAAACAAAAGCCCCATCATACCCATATAGAAGAACTATCAACATTAAGATTGAACACAACTTGCTTAATTTCCTTGTTGAAAACACTTAATTAATTCTATTATCCATAAAGAAGACGAATAAGATCATAAATAAGTTTGGATGTGTCCCATGAATGGTTCACATAAAAATAAAGAACGTGATTTTCTATTTTAATCGGGTCATGTATTGAAATTGAAAATATTCTTTTAAATCGAAATCAAACTTAAAAAGTAAAAATACTTAAAAAACATGAAAAATATAATATAGAATAAAATCAAGAGACATTCATAAAATAAAAAGTTAAATGTATGGTTTTTAATATATTGTAATTAAGAATGCATTAAAAAGAGAGTGAAAAAAGTGTTATTAGAAAGTAATAACCAAACAAACACGGTGTTATGAAGTTAGTTAGTTAGCAGTGCGTGTATGGTTTTAGAGAATAGTGAAGCGAAGCGATGGTGTTTTCTTCCAACCCTTTAGCTCTCAGTGTTCCGGAACCGGCCTTCGAGTCGT
Source organism: Vigna radiata var. radiata (assembly GCF_000741045.1). Lineage (NCBI taxonomy): Eukaryota > Viridiplantae > Streptophyta > Magnoliopsida > Fabales > Fabaceae > Vigna > Vigna radiata. The sequence goes on along the minus strand of NC_028355.1, from coordinate 36,342,927 downwards.
GGCTCCGCGACACCGGCTACCTCGAAATCCTCGACCACCGCACTTCCTCCTCAGCCGCCGCCTCTCCCGCCCCTTCCTCTGCCGCCGGCAGCCTCTTCTCCCGCCTCTTCACCTTCTTCTCTCTCTTCACTCTCAACCCCTTCGCCAAGCTAACTGCAGATGACTTCGCCGCCGACACTCCCTCCTGGTCCCGCTCCTTCTTCGCTTTCTCCGACTCCTACTCCTTCCCTTCCTCCTCCTCCCAGGCGCGCCTCAGGGTTCAGGAAAATATCAAGCGCTACGCCCGCAACTACGCCTATCTCTTCATCCTTTTCTTCGCCTGCACATTGTACGCTCTCGTTCACGCTATCTACTCATTGTTAATTTCAAGGATTTTGGTTTAATTGAAGAATCCGTGGTCTGTTTAGTGAAATTAGGTTCTTGAAATTGCGAATTTGAAGTGGAGATTCTATGATTTGTTTGGGGAAACTAGGCTCTTCAATTTTTGAATGCTCGAATGCTCTTGATTAGATAAGCTTCCCTATCGGGAAAAAAATAAAGGAAATTAAAGTTAATTTATAGGCCACATGTACATTGAAAAAAATAAAATACTGGGAATACAAGCTATTTTTTTTTTTCAAGAATTTTCTGTCTTAATTTTTCCAAAAAGTTGATTTTCACTTACTGGTTAATGGCTATATATTGTCACTACGAACACAGTCAACCAATTAGAAATGACCTTTGGTATGATTTTTAGTTTGCTATAATAAAAATCGATAAACTTATGGTATGTGGTTGTTTGTAGTTAAATTAGATGACAGTATCAATGCATAATCTTTTTCTTTATTTTTTCTTTAAATTTTGTATAATCTGATTTTAGTTCATTGTAACTGGTCCTGATTTTATAGAAAATACATCATCTAACTTTAACAAAAGCAGAGGTGTATGGGTTGAATTTTTATTTTCACTTGCTAGAGAAGCTGAGTCGTTTTGCCTCCGTATTTTTTCTTCTATAAACACTTCTGAAGAAGCTTATCTAAACAGAACTTTGGTGTTATTCTTGCTTAGTGAATTGGAGAATTTAATGTGGCTATTGTCATACCTTGCTATTTAGTCCTATGGAACTCTATTTTGGTTGTTACGGCTGCAGGTATAAGATGCCAGTTGCTCTTGTTGGGTTGATATTGTGTTTGGCGTTGTGGGATTTCTTCAAGTTTTGTAGCCAAAGATGGGGATTGGAGCATTATCCCTTAACTCGCCAGTGTTTGATTCGTGCTGCCCAATGTGGTGAGCAATCATTTCCTACTGGAGAGATTTTTTTTTTTCTTGTGTTTTAGTACCTCGAGTATCTACTGGTTTTTTATTAGGACAATGCTTAGATGCACTTTCTGAAACGTTTGCAGTCTTGATTTGAAGTCTTTAAATATTTCT
>NC_028355.1:36331176-36337832 GCF_000741045.1 Vigna radiata var. radiata | reverse complement strand
ACAACAACTCCAATAAAAAAATCGGCAGCAGACTGATGAATTTGAAGGATGGAAGCTATGCATGGTAAGTTTTTGATGAGTGATTCAATGAAGGTGTGAAGAGTGTTTAAGGTGTCTCAAGCTCCGAAAGCCTTCCAAAAAGGAAGGAAGCTAGAGGAGAGGATGCAGAAAAGGCACAAACAAGTTGAACTCTGAAAATAATGTTTGGAGAAATCTCAACAGTATTTCATTATCAATTCAAAGTTGAAAGTTATAATGGGATGAGTCTCCCTTTTATAGATGAAGTGAGGACTCAATAATGTGCCTAGCAAGCTACTACAAGTGTAAAAGAGGCGTGCTGAGGAAGCTACACAGCTTAGGAGGCTTGGGATACAAGGCACAACTTGCCAGCTCAGCAGCCCAACGAAGAAGATAAAGTCTGTGTTGCTGTCTCGGTACTGCTGGGCGATAGATGCTTGCTGCTGAGCGCTGGCAGCAAGGTCTTCAACCTTAGCTCCTTTGCTTCTCCTTGATTTGTTACTCATCCAAGTATTGCAAAGCTTTATTAATGACCTACAAACATATTAGAAGTAATTAGTTTTTAGAAGAAGAAAGGCTTTTAATATGTAATACTCCATAGGAGTAAAGTTGTGAGTACTCCCTCTTCTTCTTGTATTCTTTTTGACATGGCTCGTGTTAAGGGTCCTATGTTAAGCTTGGATGGTCCTCCATCACCTTGTTTCATCCAGTCGATGTGGTGTACATAGTGGTGTGATGTCGGGAGTTTTCTGTCTTTGATCTATAAGTTTTCATATGCGTTGAAGGAGAACCTAAGGTCATTAGGGTTCCGCTGTGGTGGAGAGAATTTTCTTTAGAGTTATTTTAGGTGAGTGTCATAGTTCATGGGTGACATTGTTCATGGTTCAGAATGCTATGATGAAGGTTGCAAGTGAGGTATTAATACAAATTTCATGGCATCAATATGAAGACGAGGTTGAAGATAAAGGAGGAACCAATTCCCCCTTAAAGAGTAATCAATTCCATGGTTGAAGATGAAGTAGGTGGAATTGACTCCATGAAGTCGGTACCCCATTCCACGAGCATATAATTGTTTACGAGGGAGAGCGTAACCGATTCCATGACAACGTAATCGATTACAAGGAGAGAGTAATCGATTCCAAGACATGTGTAATTGATTCCATGAGCTTGGAATCGATTCCGTACAGTTCTAACCCATCCACGAAGCTTGTAATGGTGTTTTCTTAGTGCTCTAACCTTTTTTTTTCTTTGTTGTAGGTGTTACGTCGTGGAAGGGGAAGCTAGAGCTGGTACATTGACGTTGTGAACCTACTGGTGGTGCTCACTTTGGATCTAAGTGTGAGTGTGTAGAAGGCGGAGGACATAACTCTTACATGTGGTGGTTTGTGTAGATCTTGGAGTAGTGGTGATGGTTGGTGATAGTGCTTTTCAAGTTTCATTTTGGTTCTCATTATGTGTGGAGGTGCTTCGTGTTGTGTGGTTGTTTGGTGNTTGGTTTGTGGTTCTTATGTATTGGGTTTGTCCTTGTTTTGATTTGTGCTCCTTTGGTGGTTGTGGTTTGTGATNGTTGTGTGCAAGGTTTATATTTGTGTGTTAGGTCCCTTGTTGTGTGCTTCGTTCATTACAACAAAAGTCTTCAAGAGGTAAGGTTGAATATACACAACGTTTAATTATTATATGTATGATCAAGAAACATGCATTAGTTAGTTAAAAATTGTATGNTGAATGCATTGTTATGGTAAATATTGAACTTAAATTATGTTGTTCAATGGACATATTTTTGAAATGTTGATGTTTATTATATGTATTAATGTTTACAAAATTCTTGGTTTAAGAAATATAAAATATGTTGTTTTGTTTTCTAGAGGAATAAAATGAATATAGCTTAATCTTGATTTGCATTAAATAATGTTTATATTTTTTTAAGGCAATAAAAATGGAAGAAGAATTATAAGTGTCATATTTAGACGGTAAAGATNTAGTTGATGATGTGGTGAGTGTGGACTTCAATATAATTACACATNTACATCTACAATTACAAATGCGCACAACATTAATTATAATAACAATGTTATGCATTGTTGCACATGCGTTGACTATATTGAATATGTATTTAAGCGCATCAAATAGTGTTAGAGATTTTGTAACAGACAAAGACTGTTGCAGAGAACCACCGATATCTTACCCTATGCATACTAATCGGTATTGCGACATTATTCATATGGGACTAGAGACATTTATTAACATTTGTTAGTGACTAAAAGCTACTAGATTAGGGAAGGATGCAGTTTGGTTGATAGTGAAGGAACAAGTTGCTAAATTTCTTCATATAATTGGGCATAATGTGAAGAATCGAAGTGTGTCATTTTTCTTCCATCGATTTGGGTCAATTGTTAGCAAACACTTTCACAATATGTTGGATGAAATTTTAAGTTTAGATTCTGAATATTTAATCCAACCATAGGGATCTTAGGTTCATCCAAATATGGTAAGCAATAGTCGATTTTACTCATACTTTAAGGTAAAAGTTTGAATACTTAATATCTAACTTTATGAAAACACAAAAATGTTGTCCACCTTTATGATGGATTGCCATTTTTATGAATTAGGATTGTTTAGGGACCATAGATGGAACTCATGTACGAGTAGAGATCCCAACATCATATACTCCCAGGTTTCGAGGAAGAAATGATTGGGCAACTCAAAATGCGTTTGTGGCGTGTGATTTCGATATGAAATTCCCATATGTTTTAGCTGGTTAGGAAGGACAATCTGATTTAGGAATATTAAAAGATTCTTTTGCATGAGATGATCCGTTGGCTATACTTGAAGGTCAATATGTTCATTGGGGTTTTTTTATTGGTTGTTAGTCATTGATTAATGGTATATGTATAATATTGTAGGAAAGTAATATCTCGGGAATACTAGATTTATGCTCAAAAGAACAGTTATGACTCCATACAAAGGTGTAAGATATTACCTTAAAGAATTCACACGAAGAAGACAACAAAATCCACACTAACTCTTTAACCATCTTCATTCATCCTTGAGAAATATCATTGAAAGGATGTTCAATGTTTTGAAAAAAAGATTTGTCATCATTGCTAGTGACACTGAACCTCATTATTCTTTGGATACAATGAAAAATATTGTGTTAACATATTGCATCCTTCACAACTTCCTACGTGGCATGGACAACAATGAGCCCTTAGTTGAGGAGGTTGATTGAAAGTTAATGGAAGAACAACATGAAACAATAACTTTTCAAGTTCCTGAAGATGATTATAAGGTTGATTGAAGTATTAAGGATGTTTTAACATAACAAATGTGGTGAGATTATGAAAACTCTTAGATATTGTACTTAATTGTGCTCTTTAACTATGTTATTTGTAATGATAAAGTATGGTTTCTATGAAATGGTTTAATGTAATATCATCAATTTTTTTTTCCAATTAGGTTTGACATGAATATGGGAAAGAATGTTGCCACAGAGTTGTCCAATTAGGTTTAATATTGCCCATTTGAAGTACGAAGGTAAAAAATTGTCCTTTACATATTTACCAGAAGACATCCCCTTTGACCGTGACACAGCATGAGCTTCTATGGTGAGACAAGACATGTAGGGTCAACGTGTGAAAACGATTGGTTGTCTGAACATTATTATTAGACTTCTTCATTATGTTGTCATGCATATGTTGACTTTATGTGGTGGTAATTTTTCAAAAGTGTTGCAAGAAGTTATTTTTATGATATGGAACCAGAAAAATAACATATCCATTAATTGGCCTCATCATATCATGCAACATATGTTTAAATGCAAGGTTGCTGACACGTCTCTCCCATATAGTGTTTTGATCACCCAAATTACCCAATACAGTGGAGTAGATCTTTTTGCCAACGCAAGCACTCAAATTGGGTTGAGACAACATTTTTCCACCAATTCTTTAAAGAAGTTCAATATTGTTAATGTCAATGGTGTATAATAGCATGACCTCCATGTTAATGAAGATGAAGGACAACTACAAGAACAAAGTTCTGGGCATGAGGACCCTATTATAGGAAGACAACACCCTAGTGGTGATTTTCAACATCCTTCTTACCCTTAAAATTCTGACATGCTAAGTCAAATGTGGGAGGGGGTTTAAGACTTGTAAAATATAATGCAATAAATGGAAGATATGTATGGATGTGTTTAGCAATTGAAGATAACTTATTCAACTTAACTATGGACATCAATTAACATATGACAGAAGTCAATTTCAATGTCAACTTAAATCTCCACAAATGATAGGATTAAGATGTTTATAATTGTATAATTGTATCACGATCCTCTTTGCTTCAGTGTACTTCGTCAACTTTAATTATATTTTAGGGTTAAATATGTTTTTGGTCCCTTAACTTTTAATGAAAATTGAAAATAGTTTCTCTTCAAAATTTGGTCCAATTTAGTCTTTCAACTTTAGAAATAAGTGGATTTAGTCTTTTCAACTAAAATTTATTAGATTTATTCAATGTTTCAAACGCATTTCATGATAGCATTTGAATTCTTTACATCATTTCATACATTTCCACTTCAATTTCAAATGAGTTTGAAACCTTAAATAAATTTAACAAAATTTGATTAAAAGAACTAAATTCACGTAATTTTAAAAGTGAATTCAATTTATATAGGAATTTAATTTTTACAAGCTTAATCACCTTGTTATTTTGTTGTCTGTTAAGAAATCTGATGCTCTCTATCAAGATAAGGAGGACAAAAACTTATACATAAAATAATATTTCTTTAGATTAAAAACTTAAAAGAAAGCTCAATTTTATTTTTATTATTGTGAAATTCTTTAACACTTTATTTAAATTTTTGTTCAAAATAGTTTTTCTGATGAATGAGCATTTGCAAATTGCGACAAATTAAATAAAATCATTGTTGTTACTGAGGCATGGCTTACAACGGTAGAAGCAGTAGCAGGGCTTACAAAGGATTGTTCCAAACACTGTTCAACGTTGGAACTTCAAGCCCACGATTCCTGCATTCGTGTCCAGCCTTGTTGATCCAGAACATTCTCAAGTTCCGAAGAGACAAACCCACGGACCAATTGTATCGAGCCCTTGACCAGTGCGACGTCGACCTCAACCACCACCTCGTTCTTGACGTTCTCCAACGGCACCGCTCCGATTGGCGACCCGCCCACGTCTTCTTCAACTGGTCAAAAACCGCCGGCTATGAACCCAGTTCCGATGTCTGCAACGAGATCCTCGACATCCTCGGTAAAATGCAGCGCTTTCAGGAGTTGCACCAGGTGCTCGATGAAATGTCAAACAGAGAGGGGCTTGTCGATGAAAAGATGTTTGCCACACTGCTTCGTAGGTTCGTGGGTGCTCATAAAGTGGACGATGCAATTCAGTTATTCCGCAGGAGGAAGGAGTTCGGGTTGGAGTCTGGTTCCGAGGCTTTTCGTACCCTTTTGATGTGGCTTTGCAGGTTCAAGCACGTCGAAGAAGCCGAAACGTTGTTTCATAATGTGATGAAGAAGAAGGGTTTCAGGTATTCTAAAAAAAATTAAGGTATCACTGACCAGAATTAGTGATGAAATTACTTTGATTTAGGGATTGTTTATTAGATGAGCAGAAATGAATAGAAAAAATGAAGTGAATTTTTAAAGTAGTTAAAATGAGTTTATTTAAACTATCTCATGAAGCCTTTTTTATATAGTTTTTTAATGTTTTATTTATGCATAAACTAAATTTAGTTTATAATTTTTTTTTTTTTAATTTTTAATGTTTCTTGTAGTGCGGATATAAAGACCTGGAACGTGATCCTGAATGGTTGGTGTGTTTTGGGAAACGTTCATGAGGCAAAGAGGGTGTGGAGGGACATAGTGGCTTCTCCTTGTAAGCCTGATGTATTCACTTACGCCACCTTTATCAAGGCGTTAACCAAGAAAGGAAAACTTGGGATGGCACTGAGGTTGTTCCGTGGCATGTTGGACAAGGGTTGTAAGCCAGATGTTGTGATATGCAACTGCATCATTGATGCTCTTTGTTTCAAGAAGAGGATTCCTGAGGCCTTGGAGATTTTTCGTGATATGAGTGGGCGAGGTTGCGAACCGAACGTTGCTACTTACAATTCTCTTATTAAGTACATGTGCAAGATACGACGAATGGAGAAGGTGTATGAACTGGTGGATGAGATGGAGAGGAGGAACGGGAGTTGCTTACCTAATGTTGTTACTTATTGTTGCTTGCTCAAGAGTTTGAAGGAGCCAGGGGAAGTTCACGAGGTTTTGGGGAGGATGGAGAGGAATGGGTGCAGCATGAATGATGATGTTTATAACTTGGTGTTGAGATTGTACATGAAATGGGATGACGAGGATGGAGTTAGAAAAACATGGGAAGAAATGGAGAGGAGTGGATGGGGGCCAGATAGGAGATCATATACCATTATGATTCATGAGCACTTTGAAAAAGGGAGGGTGAAGGATGTTGTGCGTTATTTTGAGGAGATGGTAGCAAAAGGAATGGTGCCAGAGCCAAGGACAGAGAAGTTAGTAAGTTCTTTAAACATTCGGGTGAAGGGGAGGACTGAAAAACAGGAAGATGTGGAAGAGGAAAGAACTGGGCTTTGAGGTCTTGGAATTTGG
>NC_028355.1:36327373-36330406 GCF_000741045.1 Vigna radiata var. radiata | reverse complement strand
TTGTATCCTGGGGGACTTGCGCAACACACCGCGGATAAGTCCTTAAGGGCAGTGACTCTACACGCCTCAGGAAATATTTGTTCGTGATTCTGTCAGCATTTCTACAACAATCTTAAGGACTTATGGCTGACAACAACAACAACAACTCAATCCCGGAGAATCAGAATTCTGTTTCCGGAACTCAGACAGTCTTCACCAAACCATTCCCAGATGTATCAAAAATTGAAGTCTTCTCTGGTAAGAATTTTCGGCGCTGGCAAGAACGTGTGTCAACCTTGTTAGACATGTACGGAGTCGCTTTTGCTCTTTNATCTTCAAAACCTGATTCCAGTCTTGCTCCAAATCCAAAACAAGTTGAAGATTGGGTTCATGCAAATAAGGTATGCCGCCACACTTTACTTAGTGCACTTTCTAATGATCTGTTCGATGTGTATTGTTCCTATAAGGAGGCAAAAGACATTTGGGATTTGTTGATTCTCAAATACACTGCTGAAGATATAGTTCGACAAAGGTTCATTATTGGGAATTATTATCGTTGGGAAATGGTTGAAGACAAGGACATAAAGTCGCAAATCAATGAGTACCACAAGCTGCTCGAAGATATCAAAGCGGAGAACGTTCTTCTACCAGATGTATATGTCTCACAGCTTCTGATCGAGAAATTGCCGCCTTCCTGGACTGATTACAAGCAACAACTAAAACATAGACACAAGCAAATGTCACTTTCAGAGCTGATCACTCACATAATCGTTGAAGATACCAACAGGAAAGAATGTGCTACTGCAAAGGCCAAAGCTTTGTCTGCAAAAGCAAACGTGATAGAAGACAAACCTGCTCCAAAAAGGTACGAACATAAACCTGATCACAATAAGAAAAATTATTTTCGAAAATCTCGTCCCAACGGATGTAACCCCACCTTTAAGAAGAAAGGAAATTGCTTCGTATGTGGGAACCCGGGCCATCATGCACCGCAGTGCAGGCGCAGAGCAAGAAATGACAATCCTCCTAGGGCCAATATAGCCGAAGGAGATGATATTATTGTTGCGGTCGTTTCTCAAGTAAATCTGATGACCAATGTGAGCAAGTGGGTTGTAGACTCTGGTGCTACCAGGCATATCTGTGCAAACAGAAGTGCCTTTACCTCTTACATTAGTGTAGGGGATGGAGAAGAACACGTCTACCTCGGTGATTCCAGAACCACTCCTGTTCTGGGAAAAGGGAAAGTTCTTCTCAAACTCACATCTGGAAAGATTTTGGCCTTGAGTGATGTGCTACATGTGCCATCAATCAGAGTTAATTTAATCTCTGTGGCACTGCTGGGAAAAGTGGGGGTTAAAGTGTCATTCGAGTCGGACAAGATTGTAATGACAAAGAATAATGTTTTTGTGGGGAAGGGATATTGTGATCAAGGTCTTTTTGTACTTAACATTTCTGAAAATATCAATGAATCATCTTCTTCTGCTTATATTGTTGACTCGTATGATTTATGGCATGCTAGATTAGGACATTTGAATTCTTCCTATGTTATGAAATTACAACGACTAGGATTGATTAATATGCATGATAAACATAGTAGTAAGTGTGTTATATTTGTAGAATCTAAAATAACAAAGAAAACATGTTTCTCTGTAGAACGCCAAACTGAACTGTTAGGGTTATTCATACTGATCTAGCTGATATGAAACAAACTATGTTTAGAGGAGGTAAAAATTATTTTGTGACCTTTATAGATGATTATTCTAGATACACCAAAGTTTACTTAGTCAAACATAAAGATGAAGCCTTTGATGTGTTTCGAACCTATAAAGCAGAAGTAGAAAACCAATTAAATAAGAAAATTAAGAGGATTAGATCAGATAGAGGTGGTGAATATGTTCTGTTTAATGACTATTGTGTTAAAGCAGGTATCATCCATGAAGTAACTCCACCATATTCACCTGAGTCTAATGGAGTAGCTGAGAGGAAAAATAGAACACTTAAGGAGATGATGAATGCAATACTTATTAGTTCTAGTGCACCTGATAACCTTTGGGGAGAAGCCTTGCTTACTGCGTGTTTTTTACAAAATAGAATACCTGATAAGAAAATTGGTAAAACTCCCTATGAGCTGTGGAGAGGTTATCAACCTAACCTTAAATATCTAAGAGTGTGGGGGTGCCTAGCTAAGGTGATGTTACCCGATCCTAAGAAAAGGAAAGTAGGCTCTAAAACCTCTGATTGCATGTTCTTAGGCTATGCTGAACATAGTGCTGTCTATAGGTTTCTAGTTCTTAAAAGTGATATACTTGATAGAAATTCTATAATGGAGACGAAGAATGCTGAGTTTTTTGAACATGTTTTTCCTTTAAAGGTTAGTGAGACGTCTCATCCTATAGATAATAATAATGATAGTGATGCCTTGTGTGAAGAATTAAGAAGAAGTAAAAGACAGAGAAAGGAAACTTCATTTGGTAATGATTTTTATACTTATCTAGTTGATAATGATCCAAATAGCTTTATAGAAGCCATTAGAGCTCCTGATGCAAATCAGTGGGATAAAGCCATTAAGACTGAAATTGAATCAATTCAGAAAAATAATACTTGGACTTTAGTAGATTTGCCTAAAGGAGCAAAACCCATTGGTTGTAAATGGATCTTTAAGAAAAAGTATCATCCTGATGGATCTATNGAGAAGTATAAGGCAAGATTAGTAGCAAAAGGTTTTACTCAAAANCCCAACATANATTATTTTGATACTTTTGCCCCTGTGACTAGGATTTCCTCTATTCGAGTATTGTTAGCCTTAGCAGCAATCCATAAGCTAGTGATACACCAAATGGATGTTAAAACTGTCTTTTTGAATGGTGATTTAGAGGAGGAAATTTATATGACTCAACCTGAAGGGTGTGTTGTACCTGGTCAAGAGAATAAGGTATGTAAACTTTTAAAATCTTTGTATGGGTTGAAACAAGCACCAAAACAGTGGCATGAGAAACTAGATAATGTATTGCTATGTGATGGTTTTTCACCTAATGATGCTGATAAATGCGTGTA
>NC_028355.1:36292559-36325358 GCF_000741045.1 Vigna radiata var. radiata | reverse complement strand
GGATTTTCCCGTTGGATTCTGGGCCTTGGGCCAATCTTCATTGGTTTCTCACTCTATAAATAGAGTGGCTTTCATCCATTCCTAACACACAATTCATCAGTTCTCTCTTTCTCATTCTCACTCTCCTTTCTATTAATCTCTTTCTTTCTCTTTTCTTCATCTCTCAAAATTCTGGGTTNATTTTTATTCTCCCTAAAGGAGATCCTTGCTAGTTCTGAGATCCTCAGAGATTGCTCTGAGAAGTTTCTGTTGTATCCTGGGGGACTTGCGCAACACACCGCGGATAAGTCCTTAAGGGCAGTGACTCTACACGCCTCAGGAAATATTTGTTCGTGATTCTGTCAACATTTCTACAACAATAGTTAGAAACTCAAACATAGTTGGCAGTAACATTACTGGTATGTATATGTATTTATAGTCCAAGTAATTTTTAATTTTCAATTCACTTGTAATTATTTTATTGCCTCGCTGTAACATGTGAATCCTTAGAAGGACTATGTGAACAAGCTCTTTATCATAAATGAAAATATTTTTTATTTGTGCCATAATGGAAACTTTTAAAGGGAAGACATATAATGTGACAAAGATTAGGTTAAATAGATTCAGTGGGTCCTATTTTTGCTGGTTTTCTTCAAGTAGGTCTCCGTCTTTTAAAAATGATCAATTTGATCCCTGAATTTGAAAAATTAAACCAATCAAGGACATTCCGTTAACTTTCCTGAATGGCGTTAAAAATCATCTTTGCTAACTGTCATTTTGTAAACAGGTGGCACATAATGACTTTATGTTTAGGATTAAAATTAAAAACACACGTAGATCCTTTTATGATTAACTTGAACTATGGATCCAGATCCAGGATTACGAGTTAGGACTTAGCTCAAGGTTACGCCACCACGCCACCACTTGAACAGCCACCGTGTCGTTGTCCAAGCTGTCGCCAACTCCGCCACCCACCGTCGAGACCATCACCAGTCGTCGCCGCCACTGTCGAGACCATCACCGGCCGTCGTCGCCACCATCGAGCCGGCTGCCAGGGTTTCTTCTCATGCTCATCTTCATGCGCACGAGTGAACTGTTCTCGCTTCTCCACCCTGCCTCCTCGCTGTCGCGACGATCTTCGTGCTCGACCTGAGACGCCGCCGATGACGCAAGTCGCCACAACAATCCTCGTTGGTCGCCACGTTCATGCCAACAAAGCCAACCTCCTCCTATTCCTTCACCAACAACGAAACCCTTTTGCTTTTCCGACATGTGAATCAGAAACGAAACCCAATCTCCAACATTGTGTCATCCGACATCCACATTCTGAAAAACTATTCTTTCTTTTCTTATCATTTGTACTGTGATGGTTTTGGCTCTCGGGGTTTGAAAAATTGATTCTCTGTGAATGGTTTTTGTTAAGCATTAGGTTGGGGAAAAAATGAGTTTCTCCTTCTATTTGGGTTTAACTTCTGAAGATGAAGGAAAGGGTGTTCGGAATGCTCAAGTTGTGCTGGTGAAGCGTTTTGCTTCAGAAATTGATTTGTTGTTTGATTTTCTTTCCGTGGTGATTGATTCGGGTGATGGTGGAAGGTAAGGGATATGGGTTGTTTCAAAGGATAAGCTTTAAACCTGTGGGCATGGGATTTGTGATTTGGGTCTGCCAAGAGCTTAGGTATGCCAAGACTTACCTCCGCAACTTCAAAACTTTTCCTTTTTGTTCTACTCTCTCTGACTCCCTTGCTATATTGGATCCAACCTTCTCTTGATTATCAAAATCTTGCAGGTGCGGGTAGTTTGAGTTGATTGGGTATCAAGGTTTGAAGGTGAAGGCAAATGGTTCATGGGTGACCCAAAAGGTGAATGTCAATTGACAGTTACGTGTTTTTTTAATTTTAATCCTAAACAAGTAATTTAAGTCTTGGTTAAGTGCCACCTGTTTACAAAATGACAGCTACTCTTGCCAGCAAAGACAATTTTTAACGCTCTCCAGGAAAATTAACGGAATGTCCTTGATTGGTTTAATTTTTCAAATTCAGGGACCAAATTGATTATTTTTAAAAGACGGGGACCTACTTGAAGAAAACCAACAAAAATAGGGACCATTGAATCTATTTAACCCAAAGATTACTTTTGCATCCAAGATTTCATTTCCAGCCCAAGCAAGCAACCAACCAATTACACCAGTTCAGTTGCATGATAAGATGTTTATGCACTGTAATATACTGTTAAAAGTTGATTATAGGTTAGAAAGTCAATGCAGTTGTAGACACAATGGTGGATAACTATAGCACTTAAAAAAATTGTAAATTGTTTGCAATACTAAAAAATAACTGTTAATTAGAAAGTCAATTATTGGGATTTTAAATAACTTTAAATTTTTATTAGTGCCATCAAAATGGGTTGTAACCTATGGGTCAACTCGGCTCACCACGAGTTTGAGTCGGGTTGAATTTGAAAAAAATGTAATTTTTTTATACGAGCTAGTTTTCAACCCGGCTCACTTAGAACCTGGCTCACCGGGTTGAACCCGTGGTGAATCGGGTTGGCTCGCCAACCCACCTATTTAATTATTTATTATTTTGTCTTTCAATATTATTAGTTAGTATTTTTTTTTATTATATAGTAGATGGTGATAAAGAAGATGTTTCAAGAGAAAATATTATAGATTTATCTATTCAAGACTCTAGTGTCATAAATAGACAAGCCATACAAAAATAATCAATATTAAAAACTTATATTCTTTTTTTATACATGTTTTTGGATTATGCTTGGATTGTATGATACTTCTATTTTTATTTTGAATTGTCTTTGGAGTTTAAAATCATTTTAGAGTGACGCTTGTTTAGATTTGAATTAAAAATATTGTAATTTTTTTATTTTTAAAAAAACTTATAATTAAATGAGTCAGTGAGTGAACCCGTTTAACCCACCAACTCGTGGTAGGTCAAGCCGGGTTTGAATTTTTTCAGCTCACTAATAAGTGAATCGGGTTGGGTTGACTCACTAAGTGACCAACTTGTGGTAGACTGGGTCAGGTTTAACCAGGTTACCTGTTTTAACAGTTCTAATTTTTATAATGTTAGTGTAAAGTTAATAGTTACGATTCAATTATGGTCAATGGTCAATCATTATTAGTTTTAAATCTCTTGTACAACAATACATGTTGTATCGTGTAGTATAAATATAAGTTGTACAAAACATTCAAGTATGATATTCTTTTAATAAAATTTAGTTCAATTCAATAAATGTTACTCACCTTTTCTCTCACTCTAGTGCTTTGACATGATCTTTAAAGTGTCTTCTACGTTGATCCACTCTTTTGAACTTTGTTTTTGCTTCACTTAGTTCAACTTTCAATCGGTGAAATGTGTTTTCTCTTCGTGCTGTTCATCAATTGCAACGATGCTTCGTGAATTACCACTTCGCTTGTTGTTCTCGATGATTTTTCTTCGGACTTGTCATTTTGAGGATTTTAATCGGTGCAGTTGTCTCGCTTTCTTGTGCGTGATTGATTTTGTGGTTAACTCAAGCTGCAATTGAAGTTTTGTTTTGCTTTAGCTTGCGCCTCTCGCTCATTGTTGACTTTGTGGTTAACTCAAGTTCGCACCTTTGTTTTCTTAGTATTTGGCTATTGACTGCAAAACCAACGACTAGTGCACCGGTCGCAACATAGCAAACGATAAATATTGTTCTCTCCCAAGGGAATTGTGCAACACATGACAACTCTTCCTTTCATAACTCAATTAGACATCAAAGTGTACAAAAAACAAAAGAAACTCTTTTTGGTATTTTTATCAAACAGTTGGTGTGCAAGGAATTTAACATAGAGTATTTACAATTTGTTAAGACTATAATTCATCCATTTTATTCTCATGCATTCACAAATATCTCAATTCCATCCAATAGGTGTTCAATTTCAGTTCTAGGTTCCATTCATATTTCTCAATACATCAAGAACCACAATTCAAAGCAAGCATTAAGCATAGAAATTGAATACTAACATGAATTGGAAAAGCATATAGCATTAACATCACAACATATATAAGAATTCCATGTTTTACAACTAATCTCAACAAATAGGAAAAACCCTCCACGGTGGAGAACTTAGGTGTGACACCCGGGCACTGACGAAGGCGGGGAGTGATCGTCGGTGCAAGAGGCATGGTGCAGGGGACACGGACAAGGAGCAGCTCCTCGCAGGCTTCCAGTGGAANGGGNACATGGACGAATCGAACATACACCGGAATGAGAGGGATCTNGAGACTGTATAGGTATGGGACTATATAGTTGAAGGATAGCTTAAAGGAATTGATTTGGCTACTCATATCAACAAATGCATTTGCTTTTCGGTAGCCTAACTCATAAGAACTCCATGGTTAAGCGTGCTTAGCCTAGAGTAATTATGGGATGGGTGACCTTCCGGGAAGTTTTCTCGGAAAGTGTGTGAGTGAGGACAAAGCACACTGGAAAGCCTCGTGTTGATGTGTGGGGGCAGTCAGTAGTCCCTGTAAGTTGCCGGGGCGTTACATTAGGGCTCTACAAAATTGAAGAGATAGGGATTAAATTGGAACCAAAGAGAAGATGCACAACCTTTCACAAGGTTCTTGATAGCTGCTCCATGCTCCACTTGTGCCTCCCCTTCGCATCTCCATCTCCAATTTATGGTCCATCTTCTTCCTCAACCCAAAAGGGGCAAAATCACCATTGATGAAGCTGGAAGACCCACCTCTCCCAATCTCTTTGGGTGAAGAATGAAGTGTAGGAGGAGAAGAATCCTTAAAAAATCGTGAGTCCCGTGTTTAAATAACCTATTTTAACACATCAGCGAAAGTCGTGCCCAACTCCCTTCTAGGGCACCCAGGCGCCAAGTTTTGTGTGAATTTGTGAGTTGGATGGCACCCATCCCTCTTCTTGGCGCCTAGGCTTGAGATTTGTAGTGAACTGCGAATTGAATGGCACTCAGCTCCCTTCTTGGGCACTCAGCCCCATTTTGGGAGGCCCGGGCCTGATTTTTCTACACTGCATCTTTTTCTCTTTCGCTACAGATCTGCTTGCTCCAAAGGCATCCAACATGGGTATTTGCTTCAAATTGATCTTTTCTTGTCCCAAAACATGTTCCCTTTGCTTGTTTTCCTTCACTAGAATTGCTTTCTATTAATTTATTTCACACACTCAAACAAAGAGATTAGAGGTAAAAATAAACATATACTAAATGAAACACAAGAAAACTAGAAAACACACTAAACTTGAGGATAAAACAATGTAAAAGCTATGAAGGAGTTGATTTGTTCACAAAATATACACACACAAACACGTTAAATCAACAGTTATCATTGACTCACGCCTTTCTTCTCCAACAATTTCGTCATGAATCCTTTTGTTTTGTTTGGTGAATTGTTCGTAGTCTTATTTTTTTCCTCACTTTGAGATTCTTACGTTTGCATTACGTATTCTTTTTAGCTGGAGTTATGGTTTCTACTTCTGCTTTAATTAATTTTCCTACTTCAATTGCTGAGAAATTGGATGATACAAATTATCTTCTCTGTAGGCAGTATGTTGAGCCAATGATTAAGTCTAACAAATTGCAACGGTTTGTTGTAAATCCAATTATTCCTCATTGAATAGAACACTTGATATTGTTAATCCTGAATATGAAACTTGGGAAGTTCAAGATCATATTTTACTTGTTTGGCTCCAACCTACACTCTCAAAGTCCATCCCATCATATGTGCTTGGTGCAACTCATTCTTATGAAGTTTGGGATTCAATTCATGAATATTTTGGTCTGCAAACTAAATCTTGTGCGCAACAATTGCATGCTACAATGTGTGATGTAAAAGTGGAGTCGAAATCCATGGAAGAGTGTCTTCTTAAATTTAAAGGTTATATTGATGAACTTGTTAGTGTTGGTATGTCTGTAAGAGATGAGGAACATGTTGATGCACTTCTTGAAGGTCTTCCTTCTAATTATGCACTTGTTGTGTTAGTAATTGAAAACAAGAAAGGTCTTCCTTCTATCGCTAAAATTGAAGCTCTCTTTTATAGAATTGAAACATGTCTTAATCGTTATGCTCAAGAATCACAAAATTTGGTTTCACCTTCACTCAATTACTCTCAAGCTTCTTTTGGACGTGGTCATGGTGGTTCTAAATATACAACTGGACCATCCTTTTGTGGCGGTGGTTTTGGAAGAGGTAATGGCAAATTTGCCTATTTTCAGTGCCAAATTTGTCTTAAATTTGGCCATACTGCTAATGTTTTCCATTTTTGGTTTGACATCTCTTATCAACCTCATAAGTCTCTATATTTTATTAATCCAACTACACAAAAATTCATTCCTTATTCAATTGGTTCACAGAGGACTTCCAACACATGGATAAATCTTAATATTAAGTTTGGAAACACTGGAAGTACTCAAACTAGTGCAATGTTCATGAAGTCTACTTCTTTAGGGGACAATAATATAACTTTGATACCACATTCTAGGTAAGCTTTCATGCTACTAGTGAACCTCGAAATATCAAAAAGTTTCAACAATTGCATAAGCTTTTCTACCTTTAAACCTTTTGGATTATGCCTTTACTACAATTGTTTATCTTATTAACAGAATTCCTACAACTTCTTTAAAATTTGTTGTTCCTTATTCTGAACTCTTCGGTAAAGATCCAGATTTTGCTTTTCTCAAAGTTATCTGATGTGCCTATTTTCCTCTTTTAAAACCTTATCACTCTCATAAACTTGATTTTCAGTCAGAAGAGTATATATTTTGGGGTTATTCTCAAATGCACAAAGGCTATAAATGCTTGTCCCCTAGTGGTAACATTTACATTTCAAAGGATGTTTAATTTAATGAAAAAGAATTTCCTTACACTTATCTTTTTGCTAGCACTCCTAATATTCTTAAAGATTTGGATCAATATTTCACTTTGCATCCCATTCTTACACCTCATAGCATGTCTCTTATTGTTCCATTTAATCATGTGTCTGTTAGCTCACAACAACATTCATCCTCTTTTAAATATGTGTCTTATATTGCACCTACAACTAATAATGATGAAGCTTGCCAGAATATTGCTATTCCTATGAATATTCATCCCATTCAAAATTGGTTTAACTCTAGTATTGTGATAGAATATGGAGAGTTTATGTAAGGAAGAGAAAAAGGAATAAAGGGGGGTGAGGCACTAGGCAGTTATAACTTTAATCTTAGTTTGGGCGGTAAATAAAGCTCCTATAAAAGAGCTGATGTATTTGAGTGATACTCACTTTCGAATTTGTATACTGTATAAACAGGATCATGTTTTTCCTATAAAGAGAGAATTTAGCTCTCTTGGAGGTTGTTTTGGTTGTGCGATGTTATACTAAATAGAAAAGTATACAATTTATACTTCTTTTTTGGTTGTTATGTGTTTGTTAGTGCAATTTAGATAGGTTTCCAATCCCAGAACCTATAAATTTGGTCTGACATGTCGGATCAGTGAGAGACAGGAGTGAGATGGAGGGAAAATTAAATGCATTAGAAGGAACAATGGAGGTAAGGATATTGTGTTGGAGGGTTGAATGGAGGCGATGGAGACGATAATGGATGAGTTGAAGGCGAAGACGATGGAATTACGGCAAGAAGTTAGAAAATTCATGTGAATGTTTAGCGGACGAAGGCGAAACGAAGAAAGCCATCAAGAAGGGAGTCAAGATTCGGAGAACGGAAGTAGAGGAGGATGAAGAGAAGGCGACAACGAAGAACTAGGTTTCGATCAGAGTGGCGCACAACCAAACTGGGTGAAAAGGATCGAGTTACCAACCTTTGAAGGCGTCCTTTAAGATGGGTTTCTCGAGCGAAAAAAATTTTCGAGATCCAAAATGTGACGAAGAAGGAGAAACTCTGACTAACGTATGTCTGCATCGCGAGCTATTGGTTCCGCTTCTGGAAGGAAAAAACTTAGGCGCCAACATGGGAAGGATTGAGGGATGCTTTGATAAGAAGCTTCAGAGGTCATGATAGAGGAACGATGTTTGAGCGATTAACGGTGGTCAAGCAGAAAAACACCTTCAATAAGTATATCCAAGAGTTTGAAATGTTAGTGGTGCAAACGAAGGGCGTGACGGAGGATCAACTCCTAGGATATTTCTTCGCAAGTTTGCAAGGGGAAGTCAGGAGCCAGATTTGTCCCCACAATCCCAGGGAGTTGTTAACGGTGATGGAGGTCGCGCGAAATGTGGAGGAGGTGAGTCAAGGCGCGAGGACGACTAGAGGAACCAAAACCAAGAGCGGTCAATCATGGGGGCGATATCAAGGGGGGACAGGTTTCGTAGCGAGATCGAAACCGTTCAAACCAAGTCCGAGACGCTCTGGTGTAGCAGAGAGTGCGACAGCATCACGAAGAGAAAGTCCTTAGGGACCAATGGCGTCTAGAGCAAGGAGCAGTACGATGAGACGACCGTAGAAGAGGATTAAGGAGTTTACCTTATCTCGAGTATATCAGGAGGAGGGAAGAGGGGTTATGTTTTCATTGTGGCGGTCCTTTCAGTCCTGGACATCGTTACTTAGAGAGAAGCTTACGGGTGGTGATCATGGGGGAAGATGAAGTCGATGGTGACGAAGAGGAAGAAGGTGGGGAAGAAGTTGAGCAGAAACACATGAAGTTGTCGTCGTTTTCTACTGGTGGGCTCACTCAGCACAAAACCATGAAGTGACAAGGCTGAGTTCGGGCGAAGAAGGTGATGATTTCTCATTGATAGTGGCGCTAGCCAAAACTTTATTGCAACCAAGTTGGTGGAGGAGCTAGGCTTACCATTAGAAGAAACCCACCATACAGGGTGAGTTTGGGAGATGGTCGAAAAAAAAAACATGGCTATTGTAGGAACGTCCCAATAAATAAAGGAGAAACGGAGGTATTGGAGCATTTTTATTAATTTGAATTAAGGGGAGTAGATTTAATTTTGGGGATGAAATGGTTAACTAAACTGGGGGAAGTGACCATTAATTGGGGAGAAATTAAATATGGTCAAAAAATAGGGGGAAAAGGTGGTAACAATAAAAGGGGACCCTACTTTGGCACGAAAGATAATGGCACCGAAAACATTAATGAAAATGAAAGCGGTGACCTGGTTTGGATTCTGGGAAAGGCAGAAATAAACCCAGAGATCGTAGAAACCAATTCATATTTAACAAAGACCCAAACAGAGGAGTTGCAGCCCATGCTGTCAAATTTTAGAGAGATTTTTAATAAACCCAAGGGCTTACCTTCCAGTTTGAAATGTAGTCCACCAAATCATGCTCAAGGAAGGAACTGACCCAGTTAATGTTCGCCCTAATATATATCCTTATGTGATGAAGGAGGATATTGAGAACCAGGGGGCTGAGATGTTGAAGACATGGATCATACGGCCAAGCACTAGTCCTTATTCAAGTCCCGTGATACTGGTCAAGAAAAAGGATGACAACTGGCATTTTTGCATTAATTACAAAGCCCTGAATTGCACCACCATCCCAGACAAATTTCCCATGCCTGTCATAGAGGAGTTATTGGATGAATTGAGAGGGGAAAAATACCTCTCCAAGGTAGATTTGAAGGCTGGGTATCATCAGATTCGTATGGGAGAGGATGATGTTCAGAAAACAGCCTTTAGGACACATTAAGGACATTACAAGTTCCTTGTTATGCCTTTTGGCCTCTTAAACGCGCGAGCTACATTTCAAAGCATGATGAATGATCTGTTGAGGGCATACTTAAGGAGGTTTGTGTTGGTATTTTTTTATGATATCCTGATATACAGTCAGGAGCGAGAGGAGCATTTGAAACACCTTGGGCAAGTATTAAACACGCTAAGACAACATCAGTTGGTTGGCAATGTAAAGAAGTGTGAATTCGGGAGGAAGTGGATCAAATACACGGGCCATTTAATTTCAAAGAAAGGGGTGAAGATGGATAGGGATAAAGTGGTGACAGTGGAGGAATGGCTAGAGCCCAAGACCCTTAAAGGTTTGAGGAGGGTTTTTGGGTCTCACAGGATATTACATGAGATTTGTGAGAGACTATGGAAAAATTGCAAAGCCCTTGACAGAGTTGTTGAAGAAGGGACAATTTATATGGTTGGCACAAGTAGTAACAACTATGGCTGCGTTAAAGGAAGCCATCACTATTGCACCAGTTTTAGCCTTACCAGATTTCAAGCAGCAGTTCCATATTGACTGTGATGCATCGGGGAATGATGTAGGAGCTATTCTAACTCAAAACAAAAATCTTATTGCTTTCTTTATAGAAGGCACTGTCATCTAGATCCCTCAATAAGTCAATTTATGAAAAACAAAACTCATGACTTTGGTGATGGCAATACAACACTGGAGGCCCTATTTACTAGGTCAGAAGTTTGTGGTGCATATAGATCAGAGGAGCCTTTAATATTTGCTTGAACAAAGGATAAAAACTCTTAATCAATAGAACTGGTTGGCAAAGTTGTTGGGATATGATTTTGACATTGTTTATAAATCAGGGGTGACCAATAGTTAGGTTGATGTTTTGTCTAGAAAAGGAGAAGATAAGGAGGAGGGAGAGGTAGAATTGAGAATCATGGCAAGATCGTATTGACATGATTTTCAGGAGGTATTGAAGGAGGTTGAAGAGGATGTGGTTCTTAAGAAGATAATAGAAGAAGTGAGAGCTGATTCTAATTCTCATCATGCCTTTACTTTGGAGAATGGTAGACTTCACTACAAAGGAAGGTTGGTGTTATCTGCCACCTCTGTATGGATTCTTAAGCTTATAGCTGAGTTCCATACCACCAGCATGGACTTCACAGTGAGGCTGCAAAATCTCAAGGCCATGATGCGATTCTAGTAGTGGTAGATCGTTTGAGCAAGTATAGCCATTTTGTTCCCCTAAAGCATCCCTACACTACTAAATCCATAGCAGAAATTTTTGTTAAAGAGGTGCTCAAGTTACATAGGATGCCAATATTAATGGTCAATGATCGAGATTCTTTATTTCTAAGCATATTATAGAAATAGTTATTTAGATTGTAGGGTACCCAGCTGCAAATGAGTACTGCATATCACCCAGAATCTGATGGGCAAACTGAAGTACCGAACAAAATATTGAAGGGTTATTTGAGGTGTTTCTGTTCAGAACAACCTAAAAGCTAGAATACAGTTCTTCCCTAGCCCATTTGAAACTGTTTATGGAAGGACACCTCATGCACTCACTCGTTTTATTCTTGGGGAAACTGCAATAGAGGTTGTGGCTCAAGAGCTCTAAACAAGAGATGAGGAACAAAACCAACTCAGATTTCACTTAACAAGAGCACATGATTTGATTGCCAAATATGCTAACAAGAAGAGGAAACCAGCCTAGGTTAAGGTAGATGACTAGGTGTACTTAAAAATTAGGCCTTATAAGCAGACTTCCATGCCCACTAGGTTGCACCTCGAATTATCAGCACAATATTTTGGGCCCTTTTAAAGTGATATGGCATATTGGAAATGTTGCTTTTAAATTGCAGCTACCTGAAACATCAAGAATCCATCATGTGCTCATGTGTCTCAATTGAAGGTAGCGGTGGGCACCAAACAAGTTGAGAAGAATCTGCCAAATGAACTGCAAGCAGAGGGTCCGATGTTTTGGCCACTCAAGATTCTAGACATAAGGCATAAATAAAGGGACAAGGAGTTGATACCACAAATACTAATTGAATGACAAGAAGGGGAGAAGGAGGGAGCAACATGGGAGGACGTGCTCACTATCCAGGAACAGTTTCTAGACTTCAACCTTGGGGACAAGGTTGAACATTAGGCGGTGGGAGATGATAAAGTATGAAGAGTTTATGTAAGGAAGAGAAAAGGGAATAAAGAGGGGGAGAGGCGCTTGGCAGTTATAACTGTAATCTTAGTTTGGGCGAGAAATAAAGCTCTTATAAAAGAGCTGATGTATCTGAGTGATACTCACTTTTGAATTTGTATATTGTATAGACATGATCACGTTTATCCTGTGGAGAGAGAATTTGACTCTCTTTGAGGTTGTTTTGGTTGTGTAGTGCTATACTGAATAGAAAAGTATACAATTTATACTTCTTTTCTGGTTGTTACATGTGTGTTAGTGCAATTTAGATAGGTTTCCAATCCTGAAACCTATCATATTGTCTCTCACAAAGTTTGTCCTTCCCTATTTCTTTCTCATTCTGAATCGAAGGCAGTGAAACAAGCTCTTAAAGATGTTTATTGGTCTCCTACAATAACAAGAATATGATGCTTTCATCAAGCAACATACTTGGGATTTAGTTCCTTTACCCTTTAACAGATAGGTTATTGGGTGTAAATGAGTGTTTCCGAGTCAAAAAAAATGTTGATGAAGACTAGTGGCCAAGGGTTTTCATCAAATACATGGATTTAATTTTCATGAAACATTATCTCCAATAGTGAAACTTGTCACCATCAAAGGTGTCATGAGTCTTGTTACCTATGAATGGAAATGGTTTCAACTGAATGTTAATAATGCGATTTTTAACCAAAATTGTTTATCTGGTTCAACCACTTGGTTTTGAAGTGGAAGATAAAAAATTAAACAAATTATGATCTCAAGCAAACACCTTGTTAGTAGTTTCATAGATTACAACAAAAGCTTCACCAACTTGGCTTTATCAGCAAGGATAATGATACTTTGACAACATTTTAACATTATTTACGTGTTATTTTAACATAAAAAAATGTTGTCAAAGTAGCGTTATCGTATTAATAACTTATTTGTTTTTTGATTCAATTTTATACATATGAGTTATAGATACTCTTTAGTATGGCATTCTTACTTCGTCCTAAAATTAATTACACCGTAAACAAGGTTTGCCGGATTATGGCTATACTTCTTAAATCTCCCTTACCATTGTTAAATATATTATGAAATATCTAAAACTTTAATTATAATTTTTCATCATACTTTTTAATCATTTGGTTTAATCACAATTTTTAAGTTAATATTTTAATCAATTCACTTTAAAATATTCAAATCTTATTAGGTATGTTTGTCTCTTTCACTTAAACAATGTCACTCTAATAAGAAGCATAGACATTGTTTCAATTGGAAGACTTATTATTTTAGATGATCCCGTGGCAAGTGCTCCCACGTAAGCTTTGAATGAACTATGTTGGTTCAAATTAAAACTTGAAAATTTCACTTCTCAAATAAAATAATTAAAAATTTTAGTTAAAGAATAATTGAAATTTAATTTTTGATGTTTTTCTATTATTTTAAAATTTGATAAATTATATATATATATATATATATATATATATATATAATTATAAAAGTAAATATTTTTTTTTATTTCATTATATGTATACTGTTATATTAATTCATTTGAGTTGTTGTTTGAATTTAAAATAAAAATATTAAGGATTTAAGTATTCCGATATATAATTTATTAATATTTTTTATTTTAATATTATATGTATTAATTAATGTATGATTAAACAACAGCATAAAACATTTCTCAATTGGATACATTATTATTAGATTCTCATTTGATATTTGAATAAAATGTTACGTACTTTATAAATCGCTTTATCAATCTGATAAAATAAAATAAATAAAAGTAACGGTCATCATCATATAGCCTTGAAGAAACGCTGTGTTTTCTCCCTCCAAAATTCCCTCCATCCCAGTCGGAGAATGGCGTCAACTTCCCATGGCGGCGGTGGCGTCGCTGCACGAATGAGGAACGCCGCTTCCACCTTCTGCTCCGACTCTCAGCCGCTTATCGCCGTAACTAATTCCTACCCTTCCCCTTTTCTTCACCGCCTCTCATTGCTCGTCACTAATTTGTTAGGGTTTTTCAGGATATCCGAAAAACCGTGCTTCTGATGAAGGACATCGCAGTTCAATTGGAGAAAGACAACCTCCCTGATAAGGTTTTCCTCTTTTTCAACCATTCAACTTCTTTGTATTTGATGATATTATTTCATGAACTAGAGTGAAATGCGAAGATTATTTCAGGTGAAGGAGCTTGAAGATGCGGTTATTGAGTTAGTAGGGTTATCTGAACTAAGTGTGCAATTTTCTTCCGCGGTTCAAGTTTTTGCCAACAGATACCAACCTGGAGAAGAGGTTCTCGAAGCTAACACCTTTTGTTTAGTTCCTCTTATATTTAAATTTGCATGCTATTACTTATAATTTGGAATCTAATTATCATATTCTTGTTCCAATTGCAGTTCACTAATTTTAGTAAGCTGTTTGAGGATGAGCTTTCCGAGTTTAAGGCCAACCAATCTTCTGATCTTCCTAAACATCCTTTAATACGCCAGTTTAAAGAAGCTGTTTGGGTATGTTGCTTTGTTTTATCATGTGGATAAAATTACCTATCGCGTTTATTTTCATATTTTTGGTTAGTAATCTATGCACTTCCCTATTTTTATAGTGTAGTATCATTTCTTTTCAAATATCTTGTTCATGCAATTAGTAGTGGTGATTGAATTTAAAGATTGGGAAATCTACCACTCATCAGTGACTAGAGTGTTGTCTTTATTGCTGGCAATGCTAGAGATATGACTGCTGTCTCTAGTAAGAATTTCCATTAATGTAATTTGCAGAATCCTTTGTTTACAATTACTGGAGAGCTAGTGACATGCATTCTAAACCATTCCTTCCATCACACTCTATCATTGGTTAAACTTAATTTGAAAGTACAAAATGACGAGTGGATCTTATTAAATAGGAAGTGGAATCTACAAAATTTCATAATTTCCAATAAATTTCGGTCAATAATAAAGAGTATGTTGTAAGCAGCATATTACTTTGACTGTTGCTGACATTTCTCTTTGAACTAATATTTTTGTCAACTTTTTCTTGTCAGTGGTGGATCTTGACTACAATTACTTTGAGGAGCCACTAGATACTAGTTAAAATGATCTAATTAACTTACACTATCCGTATATAATTTTATCAAACTTTCAAATAACGCACTAGTGTAAACCAACAGCAAATTATATAAAAGAAAAAATATACCTGCATTTAAATTGCTGGCCTTTGCTCCATTGAATACTTGAAACTGCCTTTCAGAAAAGGACTGGGAAGTCATCAATGAGAGAATTGGAACTAAACATTTCAGCAATTTCTTTCAACATAAAATCACCGTGTTATTTGTGAGAACTTTGTCTTCTATCTTATTATGCAGTCTTGTTTTGATTATTTTCATTGCTGAAAATGATCTTTTGTGATATATGTAGAAACTGGAATAGTTAAGATAGAGCAAAATTACTTGTTCACTCAAGTAATGTGTTTGCCTTCCTTGTTCTGCTAAAACTTCACAAATTCAGACATGGTTAACAAGTTATTCAAATCTGAATAACCATCAAGATCAAGAGTAAAAATGTTTCTCAAATCAATGCCCTCTTGTTCTTAGGAATCCGTAGGATAAAATTTATTTACAACTTCTCATATATCATCCGCATTAAATGCTTCATAAACTAAACCAGGTCTAGCTTTTTATAAACATCTCAAGGAGCCAAAGATTCAGCTGACCCACCTTCTCTCTTCTATGCATTTTCACTTTTTTTCTTCTTCTCTCCGTGAAATAGAATGATGGTAAAAACCATCAGCAATTTCCATTTTATGTTTAAGTTAGAGGCAGTCCCATCCCCTATAGTAAAAATATAGTTTAGGGGGCCACTAAAACGTTTTAGGTACAAAACAATTGGCATACAATTTTTAGGTACACACACATATACACGCAAATTATGCTTCCATGATCCTTTTTAATATTTCAGTTTTGTAATATTATCATAATACTGCCTACTGTGACCTTCCTAAGTCCCTTCTGGGAAGTGTTGTTAACTTGTTTATATGGATCCTTAGAAAGTTCATCATGCGGGACAGCCAATGCCAGGTGAAGAGCAAGAGGATATTGTAATGACCAGTACGCAGTCTAATATTTTAAATGTTAATTGTCCATTGACTGGAAAGCCTATCACTGAGCTTGTAGAGCCAGTTCGCAGGTAACATGAACCATCCTGTTTCTGTTAATGTTTTCTTCTGTGTTTGTAGTTTGAGCTGCAGCTTTTTTGCTTTTGTTTTAATTAGCGTTTACATAATTTATTTGACTGAATTGTTTTTCTATCACAACTTTATTTCTTGACACATGTGTATATTGGAATGTATGCGTGTCATTTGCTAGGCAGAATGGGTAATCAGGAAAAAAAAAATCCTAGGTATGTCGTGACAAAATTGATTGCAAAATTGAAAGAGCTATGTTTGGTAATTCTAGATTTAGTCTAAATTTTCAGAAAATTCTTGTTGAAAGGATAACATATCGAGCATTTTAATCCAGCTATCTGGTGGACTATGGTCTCATCAGGGTCTGTGCTACTGATTTATCCAGGAGATAAATGGATTGGCTTCAGGTTTAAGGCTGAAGAATCCACATGCAAATCAATAAG
The DNA here is from genome assembly GCF_000741045.1 of Vigna radiata var. radiata. Lineage (NCBI taxonomy): Eukaryota > Viridiplantae > Streptophyta > Magnoliopsida > Fabales > Fabaceae > Vigna > Vigna radiata. Next base: position 36,308,956 of record NC_028355.1, on the reverse strand, counting down.
AAAGACATGTTTGTCGCTTTCTAATGATTCATTTGGCTGTGTTTTTTCTCAGCTGTGGCCTGAACACCCAAATAAAATACTGATGTTATAAGAAGAAAAACAACAATTTATCATTGTTACTTTAATATCTGTGTACATGTAATCGAAGACATATTTTTAAACCAATAATGCATGTTATACATCAGATAGGCTCAGGCTTTATTGGTTTTTTAAAAGCTTATATAAAGCTTGTGTTGTGTTTGTTTGTGTGTATTCTACCCCCCTAAAAAAGTAATTTTGAATAAGAAAAGGTATGTATATTAATAATTTGTTTATGCTTAGTAAATATTAATCTTATTGATTTATTACTATACACTATTTACGAGTTGCCTTACTCATCTTCTAGTACAATGATATGTACTCTACAAAATACTAAATTAATAAACAGAAAAGCAGTTCAAGGAAAATTTTGATCTAGGAAAAGAAAACAAAAAAGTTATAAATGAACTAATTAAGCTGAGCTCATTTTTTTGGACAAGTCAGTTTCAAGCTTTAAAATTATCACTTTAATAAGTTATTAAAGTTTGAGTAGCAATTTTATCACAATTCATGCTTGAGAAACAAGTCTTTGGCTGTGCTTGACTTGTTTACTCGCCGTGAATTAACATATATATAGATACTCCCCAGAGTTTCTATTTATTTAATCTTCAGCATCACTTGTCCATAAGTATATGTCACATCTCTGTATGTAGGAAGTTCATTACAATTCCTGGAATCATGTAAACATGGAAATGAAAAATTCAACATTTAGCTGGCAAGAGTTTTCTCATTGTATTTGATTGTGAGTTTAGTGGTGTTAAGTAATGCTTCATGACATGGCTGACCAGCTACATCTTAGATGCCCTTTATGTTAGCGCCAAGGCACGTTATGAGAAACAAAATGGTTATTGATACTACAGCAGACTATTATTGAGAATTGATTCTGAAGTCTGAAGACGGCTTATTTTGTTCTGAACTGTAACAACTGATGGAAAGAACAAATATTGTGATGCCTTATGAAGATGATGATATAATATATGTTACTCATGGTTCCCTTTTCTTGATGCAGCATGGAGTGTAGGCACATTTACGAAAACAAAATAATTATGCAATATTTGAAGTCAAATCAACAACGTGGTCGATGCCCAATATCAGGTAGATCAATATTGTCTTGTCTGAACCTTTACACGAGTCCTATGCCACCACTGTGTTTCTCTTTAACCATTTCTTTGTCAGGTTGCCCAAGGATATTGCAGGCAGATAAGCTGGTGCAAGATCCGTTGTTACTGATTGAGATTGATGAAATGCGCAAAATGAATAAAGAAACTGAAGTAGAAGATTTTACCATGCTCGATGAGGATTAGTGATTGATGAAACCTTCTTCAGTTAGGATTTTCTCTGTATATTTTAAAGTACCTTTGGGCATCCACTTACTCCCTGGTCCATTACTGTGTCAATATTTCTGGGCTGTGTACGTTTGATTCCAGGATAATTATAATATCCTAGTTGACCTGCTAGATTGAGACTAGGTTGGTAAATTGAACTGCTTTCAACTTGTAAATTTCCGAACTTGCATGTCTGTCTCCTGAAAGTTTTTATGATCATTGTTTCCTATCACACTTATTTTCTCAACTCACATGAGTAATTCCAAGGACTAAAAGAATTACTTATATTTAAAAATTAAAGATATTTTAAGCCTAAAATATATTAAGGAACAATAAAAATTAATTCATAGCTAAACAATTTGACCACTGCACAAATGACTTTTGTTGACAGTGATTTTGTGGCTACTGAAAATTGGTTAAAATTTTGGATTAAAAATTATTTATTCATCTCTTATATAAGTTTGTTAATATAACTCATTGCTACTGAAAGTCTTTTTGACACAATTTTAGAAAAATATATCTCATTGTGATAAACAATGATACAAGTTATGGTTCAAATTGTTTTTGATCAATGTTAGTTAGAAAAGTATTTTTAGTCAATATTTATTGAAAAGTCAACTAAAAATAATTCTAATGTGATGATGAGAACTAGAATAATCTTAGTGACTTGAATAAATACAAAATCTCAACCAACACTCGAAAAAAATATTACTAAACATTTTTTTTATATTTTAAATTATTAAATATGCTTTAGTAATATAATACTTTTATACTTTTATATTTTGATGATAATTAAAATCCTTTATTAAAAAAATAAATTCAAATTATGTTATCTAAGACATTTAAAAAATATTGCAAATTGAATTTAAAATAACATAATTTTAAATATTTTAATTTTCTTGAAATGATGAAATTCTGTGTTCACATACATAGGTTTTACACATAAGTAAACCAGTTATTACATGGAACAAACAATGAATAGTTGTTGAAGCATTCTTGATGAAAGCTTTAACTGTTGGAAAATATTAATTTTCGAAGAATTGTTTAACAAAACATAAGTTTGGGAGAGTTCGTTAATTTAGCTAAAAATTGGCTATAATAACAGTTTAAATAAATTATTGAATAAACTTTTTTACCTCAACTTAGATAAAATATTATCTAAACATTTATATTAACCTGTAAATATTTTTATGATTTTTTATTACTTTAATTTCAAACATATATTACACATACACACACTAAAATACAATTATGTAAATTTTAATTTCTGGTCGTATATATAAAAAAAGTATTAATGAAATTTGTAGAAAATTTTAAACTTTGACTTTTGTATCTTGACATTTTAAAATGTTGATTTTAGTTTCCACAGTTTTATTGAAACTAGCAAAATTTCGAACTAAAGTTTCAGTGCTTTAGAAAACCACAGATGATTTTATTTTTTCAATTAGAAAAGTAAAAAGAAAAACTAAAATTTGAAAAGAATTTAGAGAAAAAAAAAACATCATTAATGAATAGATATAAAACATTAACTTTTAGTCCAACTAATAGAAAAATGAAAAGTTTTTTTTTTAAATATTAAAATTGTAAAAGTATGCAATAACACTAAACAAAGAAACATTATGTATTGTGTATTAAAAAAAGTTATAAATAGGAAAATGAAGTATTTTCAAGATGTGTAGAATATCCAAACATATCACAAAACCAAGTAAAACAAAAGTGGCAATAAATAGGATTGTAAGTTTTGCTTATTTTGGCAAGTACAAAGGTATCATTCAAATTTGTTGGGGTTGTTCATCTAACTCCTTTTGATCAATTTAAAGACTTCAAAAGATAAATATATTTATGAAATGTTTTGGTTTTTAATATGTGAGCCTTCATGGTGTAATAATACACACCAAATCCAACACCCTCAATCACTTATGATTTGAATTTGATCTTAATGAATACTACTATTGGCAATAATAATCTAAAACCTAAAAATGAAGATAAGTAAAAAAAGTGAAAAAATAAGGAAATACTCTCACACCATGCATAGTTGTCCCCACTAAAGTATCCAATACCCAAAATTTTAAATTTTTAAAGAGCCGTTGCCCTTTCAAAATCTTAACATTTCATGCATAACACCGATACCCTCCCAATTTTGCTTTTATATTTGGGCTCATGCAAACTTGCATATTGGCGGCAAGAAAAAAGAAATTAAAACAAAATGTCTCGAAAATACACCATCCACACGCATTCCAGCTCCTCATCAGGCGCGTGCATCACGTTTTCTTTCCGTTTTTTTCAGATCAAGGGTCCTTTTTGCTTCAACCCGCACCTAACATCACGTGTGAATCACGGAACATTCTCGCGCGTGTGAAGAGGGATAGAAATATCAGAGCCAAAACCCTCTTATTTTTCACTCTCACACGCCCTAGTCTCTCTTTGCACAGAAAACAAATTTCAGAGAAGGAAGCACTGAAAAAACGAAGAGACTCTGGGAACCCCAAATCCCAGAAACTCAGTCTTCGCTGCAAAATGGAGAACAAGCTTTAATCGAACCGAAACCTCGCCCCAGAAGATGTGTCGCTGATTCGATTTCTAGGGTTTCGGTTTCTCTCTCTACCCGCCTTGGACCAGCTCTGGGCAACGTTTCAACGGCCATGGTTTTCTGCCGAATCGGAGCATATTCGAACACCCAATTGGACGGAGAAGACAATCGGCGAATGCCCATTTGCTAGTTTCCGAGAGAGCCAAAAACGTTTTTGTTTTTCATTTTCCGTGTTTTACATTTTTCGTGTAATTTCTTCTTCTAGTTTTCCGTGTGGTGATTCCTGCGCTTTCTGGTCATGCGATCATCGCCGTCTTCATTGGGTTCGTCGTCTCGATCGGGTTTGCGGCTTCGTAAGAAGCACAAGAGGTTGGATGCAATATGTGAGGAGGAGTACACTCGGAACCATGGTGAGTTGAATGATGATAATGATGGGTTGAATCCCGATGCAGGAGTTCGTCGGAGCTCCCGGGTTCGCCGTGCCCCGGTGCTGCTCGACGCATCTCCCGCTCCGCCGAAGAAGCGACGGAGGCTGCGGAAGGGTGGAATTGATCTTGGCGGGGAGAGTCCTATGAGTTTAGGGCGGGAAAATAGAGGTTCAGGTGGGGCTTGGAGTTCTAGACTGAGATCAAGGGTTGGCAATGTAAGTTTTAGGGTAAAAGAGGAGGGGGAATCGCCACGTGGGAAAAGGAAGCTTTTTGAGGGTGTGGTGGGAAAGAAGGGTGATGATGAGGTTGTTAAGAAGGAGGAGTTGGAAGGTTTGATGCCGAAAGTGGTTAAGTCGAAAAGACCGGGGAGGATTAAAGCCACAAAGCACGATGAAGGGCATGAAGATGATGTGTCTAATGGGAGTTTGGAGGGGAGTAAGAGTCAGGAAGTGGTGCTTCTGTCGAGTAGTGACGAGGAGAGTGATTCTGAATCGGAAACTGAATTGTCGGGAGAGGATCAGATGTACGAATCAGATGGAAATTCCCCTTGTATGGTAGGAAATGAGGATGGGGATCAGATGACTGATTCGGATGGGAGTGTCCCTCTCAAGGTAGAGAATGAGGAGAGGAACTTATCCAACGATTTGCAAATGAAGGAGTGTGGCGATGACATTGAATCGTCGTCTCAGGTAGAACGTGAAGAAAAAGTGGATTATCAGTTAGAGGGTGCGAAGGAAAGTGAAAGTGTTGGTAATGCAACTGAACACGTAGACAATGAAGGATTCGTTGGTAAGGAGGTTGATGATGGTGAAAATTTCTTGAAAGATGACAATGTTGATAAGGAGGATGATGTCAATGAAGATGTCTTGAAAGATAAAAGTGCTGGCAGGAACGATGAGTTGAAACATGCTTCAAATGACAAGCGTGGTCACCTGCGTATTAAAGAGGGCAGGCGGTGTGGTTTGTGTGGTGGAGGGAGCGATGGTAAGCCTCCAAAAAGGTTAGCTCATGATAATGGTGAAAGCGAGAATGAAGCTTATAGTGGATCGTCATCTTCAGAAGAGACTAACTATGATATTTGGGATGGTTTTGATGATGAACCTGGTTGGCTTGGTCGTCTCTTGGGTCCTATTAATGATTACCATGGTATTACTAGAATATGGGTTCATCTGCACTGTGCTGTATGGAGTCCAGAGGTGCGATTTTAATTTAATAGTTTCTGAAACATGGTCTGCATCGTAAAACTGCATATTTATGGAAGATTTCAATAAGCAACATCGCAAACTGACGTGCTGATCACAGTGATGTTTTTGGCCTACTTAAATCTTTTTGGCATTAAGAGTCTTTCTCTGATCATTGTTAATGAAACATAACAAGTTCTAAACTGCTAATAGGTAATACATAGTTGTCTTGTAAATATGTTCCCCTTTTTCCTTAAGAATATAACTTACATAAGGGATATGAAACAACTATGCCTTTTTACAGTTCTTGGCCCTGGTTGTAGGTTAAAACACCTACATGCAATATAAGATGATTTTACAGATTTTTACACTTTTTGTAGACTCTATTCTTAAGTTCTACGTGCACCATTTAAATTTAGTCATCTGTCCCAAAACAGAGACCTTTGTTTTGACCTGAAATTATAGATTCTATGTTGAGACTTTATTGTAAAATATTAAGGCTGTGTGATTATCTTATCCATCGTAATGCGTAGACATAGCCAACTCACCAACACATACAATTTTTCATTCCTCTTAAATTTTATTAACTTAATTCTTTGACGCTCAGAGTTGTCACAAGCTTGGTCAACTTTTGTGTTGAAGTAAATATATGTTGTGACAAAATTTGCAGGTTTATTTTGCCAACTTTGGATGCTTAAAAAATGTGAGGGCCGCACTTTTCCGAGGAAGGGCATTGAAGTGCACACGCTGTGGGAGGCGAGGGGCCACCACTGGTTGTCGTGTTGATCGTTGTCCAAGAACTTATCACTTGGTTGGTTACGAGTCTCTTGTTAAGAACAAATGAAATATTTTGAACTCCCTTCATTTTGTTATTACAAGCAAGAAAATAATTCTTTTATAACACAACAATGATCAGAATTAACATTCTGTCTGGGTTTTGCAGCCTTGTGCCAGAGCTAGTGGTTGTATCTTTGACCATCGTAAGTTTCTGATTGCCTGCACAGATCATCGGCATCTCTTCCAACCTCGTGGTAGTAAATATTTAGCCCGGATAAAGAAGTTGAAGGCTAGGAAAATGATGTGGGAGATAAGGAAACGATCAAATGAAGCTTGTAGAAAAGATATTGGAGATGAAGAGAGATGGTTGGAAAATTGTGGAGAGGATGAAGAATTTTTGAAACGTGAGAACAAGAGGCTTCAACGTGATTTATTGAGAATAGCCCCTGTGTACATTGGGGGTTCAGACTCTGCCTGTGAAAATTCATTTCAGGGTTGGGAATCTGTTGCTGGGCTCAGAGATGTCATCCGTTGTATGAAAGAAGTTGTCATTTTACCTCTGTTATATCCTGAGCTATTTGATAATTTAGGGCTTACACCACCAAGAGGTGTTCTTTTGCATGGGCATCCTGGAACGGGGAAAACCTTAGTTGTCCGTGCATTGATAGGTGCATGTGCCCGTGGTGATAAACGAATTGCATATTTTGCCCGGAAAGGTGCAGATTGCTTGGGAAAATATGTTGGTGATGCCGAGCGTCAACTAAGACTATTGTTTCAGGTTGCTGAGAAATGTCAACCTTCTATAATATTCTTTGATGAAATAGATGGTCTAGCACCCCTTCGCACTAGGCAGCAAGACCAGACACATAGTTCTGTTGTGTCAACATTGCTTGCTCTTATGGATGGTCTGAAGTCTAGGGGTTCAGTTGTGGTCATAGGTGCAACAAACCGTCCTGAATCTGTTGACCCAGCACTTAGGCGCCCTGGTAGGTTTGATCGGGAAATTTATTTCCCATTACCATCAATCGAGGACAGAGCTTCCATTCTCTCACTTCACACTCAAAAGTGGCCAAAACCAATTACCGGATCCTTGCTTGAGTGGATTGCAAGAAAAACACCAGGCTTTGCAGGTGCTGATCTCCAGGCTCTTTGTACCCAAGCAGCTATTAATGCGTTGAAGAGGAATTTTCCATTGCAAGAAGTCTTGTCTTTAGCTGCCCAAGAAAAACATTCTGGTTCTGAGCCAATTCCTCTTCCATCCTTTGCAGTGGAGGAGAGGGACTGGTTAGAGGCTGTTTTTTCTTCCCCACTTCCCTGCTCTCGAAGAGATGCTGGAAATGCTGCCAATGATGTAGTATGCTCCCCTCTTCCAATCCAGCTTACTCCTTGTTTATTGCAGCCACTGTGCACTCTTCTTGTATCTCTTCATCTTGATGAACGTCTATGGTTACCACTTCCCATATTGAAAGCCGTAACTGTGATAAAGGATGCTACGATTTCTGCTCTGGACAAAAAGCAAAAGCCTTTTGATCACTGGTGGTTGCATATGGATGAATTTCTTCACGAATACAACACTGTTCACGAGTTAAAGAGACATCTTACTTGTTCTGGTATTTTATCTGAGGTTGATGGCATTATTGGTTCTAATGATACAGAGGGTGATACTGACGATAGCAACTTGAGGCTAGAATCCCCCTCAAGGAACCATCTTGGTATGCGTAGTGGTTTATTTGCATTGACCAACAAATCAGGATTTCGGATACTAATTTCTGGAGATCCTCGATCTGGCCAGAGACATCTTGCTTCTTGTCTTCTTCACTGCTTTATTGGAAATATTGAAATACAGAAGATTGATATGGCAACTATTTTACAAGAAGGGCATGGAGAAGTGGTGCAGGGGATTGCACAAATATTAAGTATGTCTCTTTTTCTAGTTTTGTTGATTTCTGTACTTTTGTTATCACTGTTGGCTAAGTATGATTAACAATAGCTCTGGATATCAAATAAGGTGTTTCCATCCTTAGGCTTACAAGATTATGCATTTTTTATTCTATCCACTGAAAGATGCCAAGTGTGAGAGGAGTTGAATTTGTTGGTCTGTACAAAAATACGGGTGCTCATATATTTCATACTTGTAGCACTTCTGGTTTTGATACTCACAATTAATTTCTGTGTGGCAGTGAAATGTGCTAGCAGGCAATCTTGCGTAGTATTCTTGCCAAAAATTGATTTATGGGCTCTGGAGAAACATTTTCAAATCTCTGAAAGGACTGATTCGTGTTTAAAGAGAGGCAAGTCCTACTTCACACCAAACCAAGTTGTTGTGAAGGAAAGAGAGATCAATAATGAGAAAAGCTCAACTGAGATGGCCAATGGCCAAGCCATCACAAAGGCTTCATTTGCTTGGATGTCATTTGTTGAGCAGGTGGAATCCATTGGTGTATCCACATCCTTGATGATTTTGGTATGATATTTTTCTTGCTTTTGATATTAAAATCCTCTGCACAATTGGTACTAGGTTTTTGCTCCTTTTGAAGTTAAATGTTGATTTATTCTAGTCTGCTATTTCTTAATTGTCAATTTAGAATATTTTAATATAAAGTCATAGTCATATTAAGTAATTCTTATGGATTTTAATATTCAGATACAAATATTTGTCCAGTAACATTGTCAGGCAAAATGATACTATTAGCTTGACATTTATAATATTTATAATTGTTTAGCAGATCCTTATATTTTGTTTTTCATATATTACAGGCTACTTCGGAAGTTCCCTATAAAGAACTTCCTTGCAAAGTAAGAGAATTCTTCAAGAGTTATCAATCTAGAGACAGCCAGTCAACTCCATTGGAGCATACAGTTCCTCGTTTCTCTGTGCAGATTGATGGGAATTTTGACCATGACATGGTGCTCAATTTATCTGCACTAGAGTTATTGAGAAATGTAGTTAAGCAGCTGGTTCAATTGATTCATCAGAGATCTCATGCTCATACGGGTAGCCAAAAGGGCCGCAGAACCTGTGAATCAATTGAAATTTGTAAAAAAAAGGTATGTCAAAGAAACGATGGATCAGATAAAAAGAGTGAAATCCAACACGAGTCCTTTACAAAAGTTTCACCAACACCAACCAGCAAGTCACTGAAGGGAAAGTCAACCCTGTTGTCGGCAATATCTACACTTGGTTATCAAATTCTCTTATACCCTCACTTTGCTGAACTTTGTTGGGTCACTTCAAAACTCAAAGAAGGTCCTTGTGCTGATGTAAGTGGACCTTGGAGGGGCTGGCCTTTCAATTCTTGTATAATTCGTCCTAATAATTCACACGACAAGATTGTAGTTTCTTGTAATTCTGGTAGCATTAAAAGCAGAGAAGCATCTGGTCTAGTCAGAGGCTTGATTGCTGTTGGTTTATCAGCTTACAGAGGTGTTTATAGATCAGTTAGGGAAGTTTCCCTGGATGTAAGGAAGGTTCTTGAGGTCTTAATTGAGAAAATCAATACCAAAATTCAAGCTGGGAAAGATAGATATCAATATTTCCGTATTTTATCTCAAGTGGCTTATTTAGAAGACATGGTCAACAACTGGGCTTACTCATTGCTAAGGTATTTCTGCTTTTCCTTTACTATGCGTGGTTGGTAAGGTATTACTGTTTTTCCATGTCAACATTTTGAGTGTTTTGGTCTCTAATAATTCCTTCCGTTTTAGTCTGGAGCAGGATTCCCATGAGCATACAACAAAGGTTACACCAGCAAGTGGTGGGTTATTTAACAGTCATCACATTAGTGAAAAACGCCAAACAGAAGGCGAGGACTGCCATGTTTCTGTTGCTGGAGATGGTCATGATTTGAAGACATTGGAGGAAAGTCATAACGGAATTCCTACCGAAATGGCGGGGTGTATTGCCTCTAACCAAAATGGTAATTTAGATATTGATTGTGATGATGGAAATGCTAGTTCTGAAGGATCTCTACAGAACCATTATTTTTCTGAAAAGCATATCAACAGCTCTGCTGATGCTGCTATGATTGCAAACCAACCTCTTCATCCGGCTACAAGTCAGCAGAATGGAACACTATTAGTACAACATGAATCTCTAACGGCTAGAAATAATGAAAAGGTGCATGAAAAACTAGGGATTTCAAATAACTTCAGCAAATCCATGGGCACTCAAACTGTGGTTCTTTCTGCAAATGGAGTTCACACTGCTTTGGAACCAGAGAAACAGAATATTGAGATTGGTAACCGTCCTGTCTCTGATCAGCCTCTTATTGTGTCCTCATCCTCGCAAGACACTGGTGCAACATTAAGTGATGTCAAATCTGACAAACATGAGAATGCTACAGACAATGATGTCTCTTCAAGTAATGGTAGTGTTCCTGCCGAATCGGGGGTTATATGCTTGTATCAATGTTGCCCTGCATGTCTCCACGGTCTCTATCATTTGACAAAGAAAATACTTCTTAGAGAGTGGGGGATGAACGGTGACCAGTGGAGTGTAGAAGATGTACATGATGCTGTTGCAACATTATCTGTGGATCTTATTTCAACAGTTAGAAAAAGCTTTGTGGCTGAAGATTTCATCGCTTCATCAAATGAAACCTCAAGGCATGAAACATCTCTTGATTGTTGGAACCAGAGAACGTGTAATGCTGAAAACCAAGACAAGGATTTAGTGCCTGTGGAATGTATTTCTCACTCTGCAAGCGAACATGCAACTGCAATTGAAGATGGGGCACTGAATGATCTTAAATTTGTTTTCAGAGATGGTGTACTAGTTCATATGGACCCTGACAAGGATGTCTCAGTTCACTGTAAATTTCAGAACTTAAGCCTTTGTTCTCTTAGAGAGTTGATAATAATGACAAAGCGACCTTTTGATTAGGCTATTGATTCATACTTGAATTGCTTGGCAATTTTTTGGTGCTGATGCGGCATTTGTATATAACCTTTTTGAGATTCAAATATAGTTTTCACTTCTCTTTTTAAGAATATCTAAGGACTAAATATGTTTTGAAATTTGTGCTTAAACATGGTTACAGTCTTTATTAATTAGTAATAACGATGTAAAAAATTAGAAATAATAAACTTAGGAATAACCGTTTTGAAATAATATTAGTTTTAAATCTAATCGATTATAAAATTTACGTGAGAATTTTATCATCTCAACTTTTCCTTTATTCTTATTATTAACATTATTTAAAGTGTTTTAATTTGAGAAAAATAATTTAACTTTTTTTTTTGGAAAATATATTAAGTATATATTAAAATTTTTACGTTTTATCTTTAGATTTATTATTTTGGTAACAGTTAAAGAATATTTAAAATTTAGAGCTTAGAGATTAAAGATATGTTTAAAAAAAAAAAGTGAAGAATTGTATTTATTTTTTGTTAAAGTTCAACAATGGATTGATAATTCTGTTATAATTTAGAATACTTGGGATTAAAAAATATAATAGCTAACTATTGATTAGCTAAATATTGATTTACGTTTCCTAATAATATTTCCAAGAAATAAATGCATTGATAGATGTAAAGTCGTTTTTGCAATTGTTCCATGTAGTTAATAACTTACAGAAGGTATTTTCATTTAAATATATTTTTGTTACGATCAAATTAAAGTATTTTATCGTGGAAATTATTATAATCAATCGTGTCCTTTAATGGTTGTACATTCTATGTTATCCTACCTTGAAGTTGGCATTGCTATTGACTGAGCTAACTCATAAAGGTCAAACTCATTTGGACAAAAGATAGTGAGGCTAATTTTCTGAAAATGAAAACGATTGTATTAGTATTACCTATTCCTACCAATAAGTTTGAAGTTTTTGTGATGCATTTAGACAAGATTTAGGATGTGTGCTAATATACGAAGGAAATGTGGTGGCTTACTTTTCAACACAACTCAGACAATTTAAAGTCAATTATTTGAACTTAGTTGTAGTTTTTCAAGTCTTACATGTATGGAAGCATTATTTGTATGATATTTAGTTTAAAAGTGTTTGGTGACATAAAGTTAAATATTTGTTCAATCCAAAGAAATTAAGCATGAGACAATGAAGATTGCTAGAATTTTTGAAAAAAAAAATATGATTTTGATTTATATTATCATCCTAAAGAAATTAAGAAATTACTTAGTAGATGCTTTAATTCATAAACCATTATTTAATTTTTAGGACAATGGTCAAATAGATGAGTTCAAAATATAAATTTAAAGACTTGGGTTTATATATGAAAGTTAAATCTAAATCTATGATTTTATTCCATTCAAATACAGAGTGAATTGAACATGTGAAAGGACTGACATATTAATTAAATCAATTACGACAACTCTATCCCTTTATTATTTATCTATTTTTAAAACACTATTAAATATGGGAAAGATTATTACAAAAATGACAAGAGGATAGGAAGATAACTTGGATTGGATTAAGTGAGAAAAGATTTACAAACCTAATGAGAATCTAGAGGGGTGGATTTGTTTGTTTACATATATATCTATCTAGGTTTGAATGTTAATAAGCAATAAATTTGGATAGAATTAGTTTTCTAAATTCTGGTGAAGAAAATACAAGAGGTGAATATGAAAGGTGAAAGGAAAGAATCATTGTTTTCAAAGGAGACAACACAAAGAATGACAAAATCCTTTAATACAACTAAGGGTTCTTGAATCACTCAAGAACTTATGAGAATCACTCTCACTAAGTTAAAAGAGATAAAATTCTAATATTTTTTAATAAAACTCAATTCATATTCATTTGATAAGAATGATTCAACTTATATAAATGCTTAGACCATCAAAATTACAAAGAAATCATTAATTGCAATTACATTTCACTTAAGCTAATAATGATCCCACTAAGCTAATGACTGATTGTAATTGCAACTATGGTCATCGAAAGTCACCCAAAAACATTCAACTTTGCATGCATCCTTTTGGTCTTCCAAAAGGCTAGTGACTAAGTGGCCAACTGAGCTCTTATTACAACTTGAAATAAAACCAAAAAATAAGACTCATTCAATTGATTAACCCAAAACATAATTTGGTCAACCAAGTTTACAAAGGATTGGGTCATCATTTAAATAAACTAATTACTTAAAAAGTTTAACAAAGTGACATGTCACCATCATTAATTGGATTCACATCATACCCTTATTCTTCGAGAAGATTTGTCCCAAATCTTAACACTTTATTTTCCCACTAGTTTTATTAAAAGTTTATTATGTCCTTGAAAAGGACTTTATTAACTTGAAAGTAATTCTCATCCTAAAGGTTCAAAAAGAAGTTGAATAAATTTAGATTTGTTCCTTTCTAAAGGTTACAGTCGTGGAACTCCTTTCCTACTAACACCCTCTCACCTTTATATGTAACAATGAATAACAACAAATGTTGTGTTTCATTATCCTCCAGACTTTGTTTTTCACTAACAAACTAGATGCATGATAAAACACTACGAACAAGCTTCCTTTTCAAACACGAGAATTGATGTATTTCATTCACATGCCCATCCTTTTGTACCTGAAAAATGACATCACAAATAGTAGAAGAAATATCATAAACAAATAAATTTTTCATGCCTTGTTTCTCTAGTTCTTTTTCTTTTTCTTCATTTTCTCTTCTTTATTTTTCTCTTATTCTTTCTTCACTCTCTTTTGCTTCTTACTATCCTATGTGATAGAAATATATCTTTGAAAATAAGGGTTGGTCTTAATGTAAAATTTTGGGAGGATAGATGGTTAGAAGGGCGACCACTGAAAGTAAGAACACTTAAAATGTACAATAACTCTCAACAAAAGGTAGCTACATTAGGAGAGGTGGGAAGGTGGAATGGGAACTTATGGGAATGGAAGTTATCTTAGAGAAGATAATGGTTTGAATCGGAAAAATTACAAGTCACAAACTTGATGCAATAGTTAGCTAATGTTAGTCTAGTTAGAAATATGGAAAATATGTGGGTTTGGAATGATGATGAAACACATGAATACACACTTAAATCAATGTATAAGAAACTTCAGGGCTGTATTAGAGAGGAAGATCCCAAGTTATTTGAATTACTTTGGAAATTAAATGTCATTCCTTCTATGCAACATTTTGCACGGAGAGTCCTACTTAATAAAGTAGCAACACTTGAAAATTTGATTAACATATGTGTAATCGTAGGGAACACAATGTGTGTAGCTAGTACAAAAATAATAAGCCATGTGTTCTTTGGTTGTAAGATTGTAGGAAAAGTATGAAATAAGTTCCATAGTTGGGTAGGTGTAAGTACAATACACCATAAAAAAGCTAAATATCACATTTTCCAGTTTGGGCTGCAATGCCTTAATAAAAGGAGTAAGATATGTCTTGGAGTTGCATGTAGATCACAATTATTTAGAATATATGAAACATAGGAATAAGATTATTCTCAAGGAGGGCAAGTAGGTGTATATGACATCTTTACCTTTGAGCAACTACATGCATAAATATGGATAACTCATAAGAACAAAAAAGCCAATTTCTCTTGAATTGGTGTCTCAACCCCCTCATGTGTTTTAGCCAAATTTGAGGTTTCTTAACAAGGAAAATGCATAAAATGAGTTTGGTGTTTTGCATCTAGTCAAATTTTATGCATTCTTTATGTTTTTTAACTTTTTTTTTTCTTGAGGAGGGAAAACCTATATGCACGTGGACCGTTCGTGTTCATCCTAATCTTCTGGAAAACTACTTATAATATAAACCTTTCTCTTTTGTCAAAATCCATGTGATCTGGAAACCACAATCATTATGCATAAAGAAAAACACATATAATGATGATTGAAGGACAAACATGCCTAGAGACGATAAAGATGCAAGTGTTCTTGGCAGTCAACTACACTTTATGCAAAACCTTCTATGGTGTTTAAGAGGATAGTTTAAGGATAGGTAAAGTCCAGTGGGTTATGTTCTCCAGTTTAATTTTTGTGTTGCTTTATAATTTTGTTATGATCCTCAACCATCTCTCTTTTTGTAGTTGCACTTTCTTTATTTTTAGTTTTGTTTCTTTTTTTATTTTTTTAGTTATTTTTTCTTGTAAAAGAGTTGAAGTACTCTTTTGTTATGCATTTGTATTAATAATATTTATTGCTGATAAAAAAATACCAAGTGAATTTTTAGAAAAAGTGAAAAAGACTCAGTTGAGAGATTGATTTATTAAGGAACATTTAAAAATAAGAGTTCAAAAGAAAAAAAGTTTAGTTTGAAAAAAATATTATAGGAATGATGATTAGAGATATAAAGAAACAATTTTTATACTTGAGGTAGATGATTTAAGAAGGATGATTCTAGAAGGACTTCACATGAGTAGGTTAAGTATTTTGTAGGTTCAACTAAGATTTACTAATATATTTTTTGTTGGTCTATAATATATAAGGAAGTAACAAAATATGTTCTACCCTATGAAGAGGGAAACCTTAGGTAGAACACCATAAATCTTTTAAGAGTTGTACCCTTAGATATTCTAGCATGAAGTATGATGACACAACTACAAGTGACAAGTTTTGGTAGAAGTCTTTTTGGTTATGATTCAATATCAGTAAGGAAAATGATACTTTGACAAACGAGATTTGACAAATTTTTGACACCCACTACGTGTCAGCGTGTCATTGGTTCAGCATTTTGAATAAAAAAAAATTAAATGACGTGGATTAGCAGTGTCTGACAGAGCTGGCTTTCATTTTGAATTGAGATTTCATTTTCAAATTTACAGAATTTGAAAGAAACCCTAGAGAGAGAAAGCCTCCCTTCGAACCCTCAAAGCTCCACGACCTTGGCACACCGTGGGTCGCCGCCGTTCGCCGTGAACGGCCATCGATCAAAGCTCCTTCACCGATCAAAGCTCCGTCACTGTTCAACGACCAAACCCCCTTGACCACTCCACCGTCGTTCGCCGTTGAACGGCCACCGGAGGTCCACCAAGAGGCGGCGCCGCCGGTCATTCTTCGGGTGTCTTCCAGCGCCAGTCGTGTCGTTTCCAGCGTCGACGACCTTTGTGCTCTGCCACCGTGGCCGTGTAACCCTACCTTGGCGAGGTAGGTCTATTTTCGTTTTTTTTTTTGTATA
>NC_028355.1:36279744-36292473 GCF_000741045.1 Vigna radiata var. radiata | reverse complement strand
TCTGCCACCGTGGCCGTGTAACCCTACCTTGGCGATTTTTTTTTTTTTTTTTTTTTTTTTTTTGTATATGGGACAGTTTCGAACCTTAGGATATTTTGAACCTTGGTTGTAATGGCTTGCTGAATGCTAAGTTTGGATTACTGAGATAGTCCATTGTGTGTCTATCATCGAAATTGTTGGTTGATTGTCTAAGATTGGGGAGACATAATTGGTTGATCATATCTTATATTATTGTTGGCTGCTTTCTCTGACATGAACTTGTGTGCTTGGAACGGTTGAACCCTACACATTTGAGAAACATCGTTCAAGTATGTGATATTGTGTTGATTAATTACTAGTGTAGTCACTTCCCCAGAAGCATTGTTCAAAGTAGCCCTCTTCGAACATTATAGGTAAGGTTGTCCTGTGTTGGACTCATTTACGTGTTTCCCTTTTGAGAAAGAAAATTGCAGAATAGTCCATATGAGAAAGAAGATTGCAGAATAGTCACTTGCCCAGAATAGTCGACTTTATTTCCATTAGGCTTAAGCAATAATTAATTCTCCTTTTGAAATCTAAACTAGAGTTTAGGATAATTAGAATAATAGCTTTATATACAATAAAAATGCTAAAAACATAAGCCACAAAAGGCAGAGATATCCGAAAGAAATGCGTATTAAAACAATAATACTTACCAACAAAGTTATTTAATATGTCTGAAAATTTCAACCGCAGCGAAGCATTATTCAAACATAATTGAACCTTATGGGTATACAACAGAGCAAATAACAATAGGATGAAGAGGATTGAAACAATGATTCATAAGAGGAGTAAGACCAAACGGCTAATATAGAAAAAACTTACCTTCGTAGATTTAGAAAATTGTCCTTGTCTCCTTTCTCTCTCATTTCCCCCTACTTACCATTGTTCTTTGGTTTTCTCCATGCTCGCTTCCTCCTCCATTCCTCTTTTTGTTTCTTTCCAGTAGATTCCTTTTGTGAATATATTTTTAAAATTGAATACATTGTTTATATGTTTTATTGTGCTGTGTCTTTTTGATCTTTTTGATCATGAAACTGTTGCAGTTCTATTTTTATGTTCTTTTCTTTTTCGAAGAGCTCAATCTTACTTTTGTGGAATTTAACCTTAAGTTAACCTTACTTGTGCATACTTTTTTGCAGTGATGGATTTCAATAAAGCAAAAGATGGTAGAAATGTAAGTAAACTGGTTGTCTTGAAAATGTAGTTGTTGGTTTCAATAGTGTAGGTTAATTTTTGTATTTGTTGCAAATAATATGCAGCCTCGATGTCGATCGTGGTGTGATACGAAAGTCATTGTGGAAATTAATTCAAAACTCAGAGAAGTTGACCGGATTCGAATTGGACAAACGCCATTCAAGTGGTGTGTTAATATGGACAAGGTGATAAACTTATGCAGTCCATTGTTGTATGCTTTACTGTGAAGCAAAGAATGGTTCCCTTTAAAGTTAGTGATGTGTGTATGGGTCTAGGTCTAGGAGTTGGGGGATTAGATGTTCATTTTGATGATAATGTTGTTGGTGTTGTCTGTGAACAATTTTCATCAAACTCATTTAGTCCAAAAGACGTTGTTGATAGGATAAAATTCTTGTTACAAAATGATGACTCTGATGTGGATTGCGTATGTCGTCTGTATATATTACTTTGTTTTANATATTTTTACTTTCCTAGGAAATCAAAGGCAGTTAGTAACATGCCTTTTACAGTTTTAGATGATATTGATAGTCTGAACCAATACGATTGGGCAAAAGCTGTCCATATATATTTAATTAATAGTTTATCAAAGGAGGCAATGATGTTAAGACAACGTGACATTAAGAACTCTATTGGCATTAGTGGCAATACTGCAGTGTTACAGGTACAAATTCAATTATATTTTTCCTTTTATTTGAAAGAAATTGTAACATAATTGGACATCATTTTCATTTATTTTTGTTTTGATGCTTTGGGCTGTTGAACGATTGGGCTTAATTGATGGTGAACATGAAATTGTGTTCCCAAGAATATTGAAGTGGCCTTCGGTTAAGTTAAGGTCAAAAAAAATAGATGAAGTTTTTAAGAAAAACAATGTAAGTTAGTTATATTTTTTGTTTTGTCAATATATATATGTGACTTATACATGGTTTTGTTTATTGTCATGATTGATTATTTATATTTGGATGTTGATAGATATGTTGGCAATGGTTGTTGCGCACGGAGGACCATGACAATCCAGTGATTCGTGCAACACTTAATTTGGATGAAGGGCCAATACCAGAACATGGTGCAGATGACAGTGGTTTGAGTTGGAAAGAACTGATGCAGAAAGCACAACACAACCAAAGCATATTGATTGAAATGAATAAGGAGCTAACTGATTTGGGTCATGTGGTTGCTGCTGTCAGGAATAGAAGACAACAACATTCAGATTTTGGTGGAGCTGCTCAGGGTGAACCTGATGTTGGTGGTGAACCTGATGTTGGTGCTGGAGCGGATGTTGGTGGTGAAACACGTTTCGGGGAAGGTTGTTTGGATGAAGACGAAGCTGATGTGCAGGGTGTTGAGGACGTCCAGGACGTTCACAATGTTAAGGACGTTGAGGACTTTGAGGATGTTAACGATGTTGGAGGTCCTTTTTTAGTCGTCCTTCCAGCAGTGCACCCGCATCAAGATGTCCCTTTATTGCAAATCAATCCCAAACACTTGTACAACTTGGTTACTCCTTTTAGGGCTCCTTGGTGGTAATGTCCTTTAATAGTTGTTGTAAATTAGTTTGAATCATTTGAGTTAGATGCTGAGACGTGATTACATTTGCCATGTTTGTTGGTAGGGTTGTGTCTGAGATCTGCGGTCAAGTGTTTAAGACCCGCGAACGTTATTTCTTAGGACCTCAGAAACAAGTGGACAACATGGTAAATATGAGAATTGTTGTGGTCATTTTTTGTAATGGTTTGATACATGATGAGTAATTATGAATTTTATTATTTGTAGGGGATGCTTGTTGCAACAAGTGTCTTCATGTTCTTTGAAAATAGGTCCACAGGAGTAGTGAAAAGAATATGTTTGAGTCCATTATATGCGGTAGGTTGAAATCTTCCTCCATTTGATGTTGTAAATGTTGTACATAAATTACATATGAAAGTTAAAGAATTGTTTTTCTTGCAGACCCAAGTTCTACAAGACTCAAAGAAGAGAAAGTTGCATCGTCAAGTTTAGACGTTGAATGACTACGCCAACTTCTTCCAAGCCAATATAATTGGGTTTGATGACATCGTTAAGGCTGATTTGGTTAGTGTTATTAAATGTCAAACAATGTACTTTAACTTATGAGTGATTGTCTGTTGACCAAGTTTTGACATAATTATTTATTTTTAGTTGTTTGCCCCCATAATCCATGACGGGCATTGGTGATGCTACGCCGTGAAGATTCCAACTATGAAAATGTTTGCAATGGACTCAGTTGGCCATAATAGGAAAGAGCGTAAAAGGATTGACACTGTAATGGTAAGTGTTGTAATCAATTTAAACCATGTATTAGTTTAAGTTTTGGTTGCTTTTGAATTTAAAGTTAAGTTTGTTGTTTTGCAGGCCCATAATCTTGAAATATTTTTTGGGCATTTGTTCAATCATTATAAAGAAAACAAACTGTCCTTATTTGTCCAACATGTGCATACTCCAATCCAACCTAATTCGTAAGTATTAAAGTCGATGACTAAAATTATCATTTCTCTTACTTTGATAGGAGTACAATATTATCATTTCAATACTGCACTTTGTTTAATGTAGATATGATTGTGGAGTATATGTTTTGAAATTCATGGAGTTGTGGGACGGTGTGCAGAGATACGACGGCAAAACAATGCCCAATTACAGTAGTGTAAGTTATGTACATTTTTAGTTGTTTATAACTTTTACTCAAGTATCATTTTCCTAATATAAAACTGTTCAATTATGTCTTAGCAGGAGGAACTGCAAGAGATTCAGGAGAAGTATGTATCTCAGTGGATATTGGATCCTGACAATGTGCGGCGAAATCAAGTCTTGCAATTTTTACAGTTAATATATTAGACTTGTTAAACACAAATGTATTGTTAACATTTAACACTAATGTAATTTGAACATAACACTGATGTCTTGTCTTACATCTGGTAAACACTTTGAGAAGGTCGAATTAAACATGGAGCTTTATTTGTGTATTATCTATGTTGCACATTTACAGGGTCTTACCTTTGTGACAAGATAAATGCGATTGAAAATCAATTGCCAAATTGAAACATAACATCTTGGTGCAGGAAGTTAGCATAAACTACCCACGTTTTATGCCCTTCCTACCACTTTATTTCATGCACCATAAATTTAAACAAAAAACGTTTCCTTGGGGATTGAATTGGATATAAAAGTTTTATTAAATGATATCTAATGAATTTTAGTCAATATAAATTCTAAATCATAAAGTATAGATGTTCAAAACATATGGCTGACTAAAATAGGTCTTGTTCGTGCCAAAATTAAGTCCAAACTACTCACTTATAATACCTATGCTACCCCTTCATTTCCTGCACCATGTATTGAAGCAAAAACGTGTCCATGCCGGTGCAATTACATACAATTGTGTTATTAAATGATACTTATTGAATTTTATACCATTCAATTTGTTAACAATAAACAATGCATTTTAAAAAGAAATGTTTGACTCAAATATGCCCCCTTCGTGAAAAAAGTTACTCTAAACTACCCAATTATAATGCCTTTGCTACCCCTTTCTATCATGCCCCATCAATTTAAACAAAAACTTTTCATCATGGATGCACAACCACATAAGTGTTTTAGTACGTGATACTGAATTAATTATATTCATTAAAATTGCTTAACAATATAGTATATTTTTTAAACAAACATATGCCTGTTTCAAAGAGACTGTGTTCGTGCCAAAACTAAGTTAAAACTACCCACTTATCAGCCCTTTGCTACCATTTCCTTCCTGCAGGATTTTTTTTAACAATTACTTGAATGATACATAATAACAAAGTATATTAAGGGAAGTCAAATTACATACATATATTAATGACCTAATTCAAGGAAATTATAATATGAGGTGTAGCACAATAGTACATTAAGGAAAGAAAACATTAGTAGCATAAATAAAATATATAATTCCTTCCCTAAAGGTGAATTTCGATCAATGCACGTCTTTGTGGGTTTGGATGAGCTGTTCATTGCGTTTGTTGTTTCCTTGGTTTGATTGTCTTTTGCAAAATCTTTGACGTCAATATCCTTCACAGCAACTTCGTGGGAAGGACACACAAGTTTGTCAAGTATTTCCTGGATTTTGTTGTTGTCTACCAGTGNCTTTGGTGTAATGAAGATTTTGGTGGAGGACGTATTCTCTTCCTCTATTTTTTCCATTTCGTTCCATCGATCTAAACATGCTTTGACTTGAGGGTCGTTAAGAAAAATTTCCTCCCATGGATCCATTCGTGGATGTTTAAAACCAATGAGTATAACTTTGTAGTGTATGTGATACAAACAAGTAATTTATAGTGAAGGATGACAGAAGATGGAATTAAATTTTATGGTTGTGGTCCACCAACAATGTCTACAACTTTCTTGTGTAATTAATGTTGTTTGGTTTACAGTATCAACCACCCAAAGTAACTCACCAACATTAATTCATTCATTTGACTATAACNAAAAAGTGCAATACCATCAAAGACATAATGAAGCTATATGGAATGGTTTGCTCAAAAAAGAAACATAGCACTGATATTGAAAATACGAAATTCAATACATGACTGAATATTACTACTAATAATGTAGACTAGTGAGTACAATAAGTAAATAGCATTTTTGTTCAACCCGTCATTAATCTTCCATTGGGGTTGTGTCTGCATTATTGAAGGTAGATGTAGTTGGCATTTCTGATGGACCAACATCTTGCTTTTCCTTGTTGGATTCGCCACATGGCTCGCATGCAACGTGAGGTTTGGAGAAAGCCCTCACTAGTTCTTCAGTAGGAGGTCCTATGTCTGCTTTGAACACCTACATATTGGTGTACAAATATTTCCTCAGTTAGGTCGGAATTAAGTTAAACACGATAAATATAAGGATTTGTTATTGTTTTGAAACCTATTACCTTTACGACGTTGCGCACAGTTATGTTCAAATAGTAAGTTCTTCGATTAGGCATAAATACAGCAACCTATGCAGACAAACATCAATAACATATTAATCGAGAAATACAATAAGGCCATCCATTGTGAGTAACATTTTATGATTATAAATTAAAGTTTGTTTACACGTTGCAATAACAAGACAACACCAACTCCTATTTCCGGACCAAACTCGGGATGCAATAGGACTTTTTTGTGCACAGAAGCAGACACTGTTGCACTGGGGTCCTGACCATATAGAAAATGGAAAAGTTAAGAGGTTCAAATGTTATGGATTATATGGTGGAGTAAATTCTTACCTTAACAGATATTTTCATGTCACCCAATCCATTTGGGTTACATTGTTTAACAATGCATGCCACAAATGGGAGGCGAAGCATTGACTTTCCGCATTCAAGCTTTGTCACATTGTCCATATTGCCATGTTCTACAAGTCCTGCATACAACAAAAGTGTTGTTATTATTCACGTACAACCTCATTGGAATTGCTTAAATTTCAAAAAAGGTTGAAAATCAATAACCGTGGTGTTTAATGAACATTTTTGCCCAAAGCCAGGGGTTTGAATTAAAATCTCTTTCATATGTTGCCTTTTTTATTTTGTTAACAAACTCCTAGGTGCTTTGGGGTTCATCTGTCAGCCTGTTAAGCATTGCGGCTTGTACATTTCCAGCAGGTCCTGGAATCAACATTTCATTAGAGTTGCATTTCTCTAAAAAAGATTGAAGATCATTGTGCTCCACATCATGTCCCTGCCATGCCTCCATGCTTCCAAACGACATCCTTTTGAAAAAAATGGAAATAAAAAATTAAAATTCTTGAAATAAAGGACAATTACAAAGATGGAAAAAACTTACAGGAGAAAGTCAACTAGTCAAAACCAAGTTATTGTAGTTGACGTTCTTTTTCCAATTTCAATGTCAATTGGTCTGTGATGGAGAGTTAGATGTTTATTTATAGAGCAATTTAATAATAAAAAAATCATTGTAAATGACTATGTGGTCTTAAAGGTGTTATGTTGTCTTTATTACAATGTTACGTGTTTAAGACTCAAAAAAAGGATTTCAATATTATATTATTGTTGTCTAATCAAGGTGAAACACTTTATTGCCTATTCCATGCATTCATTGCTTTTCAATGTCTTATGCACCGCCTAACCCAATAGGTAGCATTTATTTGCATTTAATGCGGGCAAATGCAAATCCAAAAGCAACATCTGATTTTTTTCTTCCCAGTATTGTAAGGATGGCCTTCCCTTCCAACTCTCAAAGTGGACGACGAAAGGATGTTGGAGGTTCGTGGTTGGGAAGTTAATGAGGTGCATTCAATAGGAAGCAACTTGGCAGTTAATGAAGTGCATTCAATAGGAAGCAACTTGGCAGTTCGAACTTCCTACCATCTCACACAGCATTTATTTCAAGTACACTTAATACTCGTTTGTAATTGGTAAGGTCTTTCTACTTTGATTTTTTGTTTTTTTTTAATTAAAATATTTTGCTGTAAACATCAATTTGTAATCCACAAATTAAGATTATTATTCATTGAAGAACATTTGCATAAGGAGTCAGGAGATACACTTCCAATAATATAATAAATTGACATTTATGATTTTCCATANAGATTAAATAGTCTTAAATAGTCATAGAAATTTTGTCATTATTTGTGAATTTATTTTATTTTTTTCGTTGTTCAAGTAAGATGTTTAGTGATTTTGATTACGATTTTCAATTACACATGAGTGTACATATAATAATACCCTTCTCATTTATTTTTGTATTTAAATATTCCGTAACTTACACATACATGACATTATGCAGTTGGATATTACGATTTTCATGTCCATTTTACAAAATATGGAACCACTTGACATGAAAGTAGTTGAGTTGGAAGCAGTGGAGTTGGAAGGAGTTCCTTCATGTGAGGTCAACACGGATGACGTGGATAATGTGGACAATAATGTTCCAAAACTGCAGATGTCTTTCGATACAATAGATCAGGTGAAAAGTTTTTATAGAGACTATGCCGTCAGNTGTGGTTTTGCTGTTCGGATAAGGAGCTCCAAGAAAAATAACAACAATCAATTGACGTTCATGAAATTAGTGTGTTCTCGGCAAGGGAAGTACATTTCTTCCATTTCTCCAGAGTTCAAAACTCAGCCCAGTCAAAGAAACGAATGCCCTGCTGGAATCACAGTTTCTCTTAAAGAAGGAAGATGGTATGTAGGGACAGTTGTCACCGAACACAACCATGACATGTGTCCGAAGAACTCAAATCTTATTCGTGGTAATCGAAAACTAAATATGCATTCGAAGCACACTCTTACCATGAATGATGATGCTAGTGTGCGCATAACAAAAGCTTCATATCATTGGTTAATGATGCTGATGGATATGAAAACATACAATTCATTGAACGTGACGCAAGAAATTATATTGGGCAGCAACGAAGGGGTTTTTGTAAGGATGGAGATGGGAAAACACTTCTAAAATACTTTTCAAGAATGAGAGAATTGAACAACGAATTCTTCTATGAGATGGAAATGGACGAGCATAACAGAATCTGTAGTGTGTTTTGGGCTGATGCACGCAGTCGTGCAGCTTGTGTAGATTTTGGTGATGTCGTCTCATTCGACACAACCTACCTAACAAACAAATATGACATGCCGTTTGCTCCATTCGTTGGAGTTAATCATCATGGTCATTCGATATTACTTGGTTGTGCTTTGATTTCAGCTGAGGACACTTCAACATTCACATGGCTATTTACTTGTTGGCTTAGATGTATGTCTAACAAGCCTCCGATTGGTATCGTCACAGACCAATGTAAGGCAATGTCGAATGCCATAAAAGTTGTGTTTCCAACCACAAATCATCGTTGGTGCTTGTGGCACATAATGAAGAAAATACCAGAAAAGTTGCAATCGTACAAAAGTTATGGACTCATNAAAAATCAACTAAAGACTCTTGTGTATGAGTCAGTTAGTCCNGACGACTTTGAATTAGGGTGGGGAAATTTAATCACATGTCACGGGTTAGAGAGGAANGAATGGCTCAGTTCATTGTTTGAAGAAAGAAAGAGATGGGTTCCGTGTTATATGAAACATCAATTTTGGGCAGGAATGTCAACAACCCAAAGAAGTGAAGGCATGAACGCNTTTTTCGATGGATTTATAAATTCAACTACAACACTTCAACAATTTGTATTGCAGTACGAAAATGCCCTACGACAGAAGGCCCAAAAAGAAAATGAAGCTGATTTCGCGTCATTGAATTCCACAATNCCATGTGGATCTCAATCTCTTATTGAAAGACAATATCAAATGGAGTACACACAGGCTAAATTTGTGGAAGTTCAAAAGGAATTCAGATCAAGGATGAATTGCTTCATTAAGAATATGTGCACAGAAGGTTGTAGGACTACATACAATGTCAAAGAAGAGTTCATTTGGGAGGGGCAATGTGGTTCAAAATTCTATGTTGTTGATTATGATTCTCTCTCAACCGACATTCATTGCAGTTGCAAACTTTTTTAGTTTAGAGGAATCTTGTGTCGACATTACTTATTGGTCCTAGGTCAGGAAGATGTGCGTAATGTACCAACAAAATATGTTTTACGCCATTGGAGCAAAAATGTACGTAGAAGACACACTTTGATAACAACATCTTACAACAACCACACTCAAGAACCTAAGATGCAGAGATACCAAACTTTGTGTAAATGTTTCTATGACATCACGGAGGAGGCATGTCAGTCTGAGACTACTTCGAAGAAGTTGCTTTCCGAGTTAAACTCTATAGGAAGAAGTTTAGGGGTANGAACATCACCGACATTGATGTTGGTCAACGATGATGGATTTGACATGCATGGAAATCCCCCTTCTAGTGAAGAAGGTCGACCACCTTGTGAAGTTGATGGCTTGGTTGTTCGCAGTCTTGTCTCTGTCATACGCAAAGGTCGACCACGAACAAAGAGAATGCAATCAACAGTTGAAAAATTAACAAAGAAGAAAAAGTCGCATGGTGCTAAAAATAAACATACAACGAATCATAGTGTGAGTGATACACAAATTTGTCCTCTAATGTTTTTTAGTAATATTATACGCTTATAATCCTTCACTAATACTTTTATTACAGGAAAGAACTGATTGTCATGTTACAAACATCCATAATGTTGAGGACCTTGGAAGTCAACAGATGCTTGAATCTCAAGTTTCACAATCGGGATTCATGTCCTTATTGACATCTGCACACTACAATAATGATAATGTTGACTTGTCACCATGTACTTATACACACCTTTAGGTGATGGACTTTTGGAAATGGACCAATTTTTGGGGTATGTTCCTTCATTTCATCATTTTTTGGGTACTTATACAACTTTTATTGAACTTGGTTATATGATTCATTTTGTGTGCAATTATTTGTTTGCAGGAGGAACTTCAAGACATTAGGGAGAACTATGTTTGTGATCCTCATAATGTGAGGCGAAAAAGAACTCTTGCAATATATACAGTTCATGTATTACATTTTTATGAAACAAATGTATTATTAATATTTATTAGTAATGCAATTTGAACATTACAATGATGATTGTGTTAGATTTCGTAATGATTTTGACATGGTTTAATACAACACTGACCATTATTTGTGTACAATATTTGTTGCACAATGTCCAAGAATTGTTTTTCATAATGTGTGTTTAAGGTGCTATTTAGAAGGTCTTATTTCTGCACTAAAAATATGCATTTCAAAATAAGTCTGATTAAAACATTCTCTTTTCGTGCAAGAACTTAGCCACAATTACCCACTTAAAATGTTTCTGCTACCACTAAAATCTGTGCACCATGACTTCAAACATAAATGTTTTCTTGGGGATGGAGTGCAATGTAAATGTCTCATTATAACTTATTTAATGAATTTTATTCAATATATTTGGTGGACAACAAGGTCTGGAGTTCAAAAATAAGTTGTTCATTGAAAAATGCCCTCTTCGTGCCGAAAGTTAGTCTAAACTACCCACTTATAATGCCTTAACTACCACTAAAATTTGTGCACCGTGACTTCAAACATAAACGTTTTCTTGGAGATGGATTGCAATGTAAATGTCTCATTAAAACTTATTTAATGAATTTTATTCAATATATTTGGTGGATAACAAGGTCTGGAGTTCAAAAATAAGTTGTTCATTACAAGATGCCCTCTTCGTGCCGAAAGTTACTACCCACTTATAATGCCATAGCTACCACTTAATTCTCTGCACCATAACTTCAAACATAAACGTTTTCTTGGGGATGGAGTGCAATGTAAATGTCTTATTAAAACTTAATTCATGAATGTAATTCAATATATTTGGTGGATAGTAAAGTCTGGAGTTCAAAAATAAGTTGTTCATTGAAAGATGCCCTCTTCGTCCATAAANTTATCTTAAACTACCCATTTATATCGTCCTTGCTACCACTTTCGATTCTGCAGCATGATATTATTTTATGCACAAAAGTTGAATTGTATTCAATATACAAACNTGCCTAACACAAAAGTTGAANATGCTTGCCCATCTAAATTCACAAACCTGCCTAACACTTATTTTATGCACACAAACATCACAATCACTAATCAATGTAATTAAAACACCTTCATAAAATCCAGATAACTTCAAAAAAGTGCAAAAAAGTAAATGTTTGTACATCAACATCAAAAGTTCTATTATCCAGACCATGTAGAATTGTAACATCAAAAGTTCTATTATCCAGGCCATGTAGAATTGTAACATCAAAAGTTCTATCATCAACATCAATATAACTACAACATATTGAAGTACTCATTTTTGTCTTCTACCATCTGCTGTAAATGGAGTTTTCTTGGCCCTACTCTTAATCCTTATTCGAGGTGCAGCTTTCATACGATCATACATTGTGCTTTTCTTGACTGTAGGCTGACCTTCACACCTTGAGGTTTGTTCGTGATGTTGAATCGGTGTGCTTTGTAATGGATCTTCATTTGCGCTAAACGACATATCATCAAAGTCTTGGCCATTATCATCATTTTTTACTTCACTTGCACTAAACGACTTATCATCAAAGTCTTCACCATTGTCATCATTGGGGATTGTTTTTTTGTCTTCCTTCAAAATACTCTTGAAATGAGCAATACTAGTTTTCATGCTCCCAATAACCCGTGTTTCTTCTTCTATAAAGCAAGCTAATTTGACCTTATCTACTCTATTTTGCTGGTTCAATGACACTTGATATTTGTCAACAGCTTCTTTCACTATAGCATAAGAAAGCTCTTCTTTCGAAATCCCAACATCAACAACAACCTGAATAAGTTAACAATTTCCTTTTTATCAATCACAAAATATAATAAACATTTAGCCAACACATTGCTTAAATGAAAAACTACTCATCGATCCCTTATTGAAAGCATTCTTTATGAACTTGTCACCGATATTCACATGAATCCAATTCAACAACCTTGGAAACTTTGATATCCTTGTACTGTACTTTGAGTTGGATGTCACAAAATGATGACAAAACCATACCTGGAAAGGGTAAATAAAACAACATTG